>NW_006159609.1:2620699-2682391 GCF_000334495.1 Tupaia belangeri chinensis
AGTCCATAACAAATAGTACAGTGTGCAAAGTAAGCTGTGATCATGTGTCTTAACTTCTAATAAAAGAGGTAATTTACTGTTGCTTCTTTTTAAATGTTTTGAAAATACTGAATCCTCTTAAATTTTTTGTTGTAATATAAATATAACAAATTTTCCGTATTTGTCTATTCTTGGAAAAGTTTGTTTCAGATCAAAAACTGCTTTGGAGGACCAGCAGTTAGTATAATGGCTATGTTGCTGAACTCCCATTTAGTCGACTGCGGTTTGAGTCCCAGATCCGGTGGTTTAAGTTCACGCCAGGTGTGTGTATGTGCATGCGTGCCCAAGATCCCGAGAGTAGAATGGAGGAAAAGGGATTGCAGCCTCGCCATCCCCCCAGGGGGTGATTTCTTGTTTTCTTTCTCTCTGTCCTTCTCTGTCTGGCAAGCACATGCGCCCTGTAGCAAAAACCTCTCCAAAAGAAAAAAAAAACGCTTTGGTGACTAAAACTTGGATTTATTTTTATTTATTTATTTATTTATTTATTTATTTATTTTTATTATTATTATTATATTTTTTTTTTTTGGAGAGATTTTCACTATAGGGCATGTGCACTCGACAGAGAGACAGAAAGCGAGAAATCACCTCCCGGGGGGATGGTCATGCAGCAATCCCTTCTCCTCTATTCTCCTCTCGGGATCTTGGGTCCAGGACGCGAACTGCGGTCGACTACGTGGGAGTCCAGTGACATAGCTATTACGCTAACGACTGGTTCCCAAACTTGGATTTTTAAATTTAAACAGATGTTTCTTCAAAACAGTCTTTATTGAGGTATAATTTACAAGGAAATTTTAAGTGAAAAATGTAACATCTTTATTATATTGGCAACTTAGAAGACATATTTATATTTCAAGATATTTTATGATGCTTTTTAAGAAAAGTATCTGTCAGGGAATGAAGTTACCAGTATTTATTTGTTTAATGCTGAGAAATAGGTGCGTGTGGGTTAAGTAGAATCTCATAGGAATAGTTGTATAGTTATTAAGTGTGCAAAGATGGAGATATTTTTTGAACTAGTGATTATTCCTTCTTGTAGAAACCTTTTACCACCATCTGATATTTATTCGTTTGTTTACTGATTGTCGTCTTCGCTAGTAAGTACGTTCCATGATAGGAACTTTTGTTGTACACAATTGTATTGTGTATTCCTAACTCCTAAAACACTATTTGTCATATTATAGTATACAATGAGTATTTGTAGAATAAAGGGAATTTCTGTTCTTACTGAGATTTGTGAAGCTTCAGACATAGAATATAAAGATTCTCCTTATTTAATTCCATTGGGAACATGGAATGGAACTTGTATTTTTTGGGAGGTGAGGGAGACTTGGGTAGAAAGGCTAACTGCAATCCATTATTTCCTCTGACTAGGCATAATTTAAATTGTTAGGAGAAGACATGAAAATTCTATTTAATTCCTGCATTTTTCACAGGAGTTTGGTTGTTACAGAATAATATTAACCTAACAATAGTGGCTAGGCTATTTTGCCCCCTGAATTTTATACATGAAATGAGCTTTTGTTTTACCTACAAATCCACTAAAATTTACATCTTTATATAAGCACATGCACAAGGCATTGTGTCATACATTGTGAAATATATAAAGAGACAGAGAAGATTATTATGATTATTGATGAAAACACAAATAGAAGTCAGATTTTAACTGACGTTGTGTTTGTGTTCTTGTTTAAATGTGAGATATTTTGGGACATAGAGTTAAAATCCTAACATCTTCAGCTCCTCAGAAGATCTGAGGTTGATTTTCAAAGAAGAATTGTACGAATCAGTTTTCATAGAGCTTTTGTTTGAAGTTAGAGTAGGTGATATTTTTCCCATGTAAAGAAAATAGGACCAGAGATTAATGTTAAAAGTTATCTTGGGTGGAGCTAGCTTGTGACATGGAGGATAAGGTGATTGGATCCTAAGTGACCAACTGCATGGTTCATGTCCCAGACCTTGTGGCTTGAAAATCACACTGGGCCCAAATCCCGAGAGGAGAATGAAGGAAAAGGGGTTGCAGTAAGGCCACTCCCTCCCTCCCCTGCCATGGGTGATTTCTCACCTCCCACCTTCCCATTCCCTATCCCTGCCTGTTCACACACACTATGGCAAAACTTTAAAAAAAAAAAAAAAAGAAAGAAAGAAAGAAAAAGAAAAAAGAAAAAATCTCATGGATAGAGGGTGAGAGGACAAAGTAGGTAGAATAGAGAAGCATGTTTGCGTTTTAAGAAGTTTGAGGAAGAACCAGAATATACCATTCAGGAAAAGAAAAATGCAAATATACCAGGAGTAGATAAAGGTAATATATTAATTCTTTGGCTACATATAAACTTTTATTAGGTCACTTATAACTAGGGTGACAATAATTTATTGTCCAAACGGGGTCACTTTTAAGAGTCGAAGGTTATGCCATCTAAATGGAATACTGGTATAAACAACAGGTAAATACCAGGACTATTCCAGAAAAACCAGGACACTTGGTCATTCCCAACTAATAACATACTTTTCTCCAGATTTAGTCTCAATCTATTGAAGCTCTCCAGATAATTTTTTGTTTCCTTTATAGTACTCTGATTTGCACTTGCAGAACTCCTTAAGCTTGCTTCCTTTTTTTCTAGTCTTGTTGGAATGAAAGCAAATTTTTAAAATTTTTTCTGCCCCCTTCCTGGACTGTTCTGATTTCCAGCATCTGTGGAGGTAAGTACACTACTCACAATCTATTGTTAGTTGACCTTTTATTTGCTTAGGAAATCGGGTTTTTGTGTTTCTAATCCCGTACCAGATTTTGAAAATCCTGGTTATATCCCCTTAATAGAGCTTATGAAAAGTTAGTAAGTTCTTAGAACATGATATGAAAAGGACTTTGTAATTTTATCCTTTTCTTTTAAATTAATCGATGCTTAATGTGTTTTCTTTTTTTATAGGTGGGATTGTAATTCTGAAAGTTTAAATCTTCAAAGAGAACATCTTGTATTATACCATGTACATGTTATTTTTGATGTTGAAGCACTATAATGCTTTAATTTTATTTTCCTATTTAGTTTAAATAAATATTTTAAATTCTTACATTAAGTGATGAGTTTTTATTGCACTAAGTAACTTTTGTTATTTTATATTTTCCGATGTTAAAAATTGACAGGGCAGTAAGAAATAAATATTTGAGGTAGTGCTTACTAAACTAAAACCTCATCCCTGAGCTCCTTATTTGGAATCTGGGATGGAACTAGGAATCTGGAATGGTTCTAGGGTATCTAGGATCAGAAATCATCATTTTAGAGTACTAGAATGGAATTTTAATCTCAAAAGTAAGAGATTATATATAGATGAGCTTGAACTCATCTTGCTCCAAGGTCTTTTTTTTCTTTGTACAGTCTGACATCTAGTGGTAGGAATGCAGAATACACCAGAACGCCAAGGAAGAGTTCTTGGGTTTTCAGTCATTTTCTTAGGTTAAGAAATGCTGGGACCAGCAGTTAGCATAATGGCTATGTCGCTGGGCTCCCACGTGGTCGACCGCGGTTCGCGTCCCAGACCCGGTAGCTTAAAACTCATGCCGGGCGCGTGTGCGTGCGTGCCCAAGATCCCGAGAGGAGAACGGCGGAGAAGGGATTGCGGAGAAGGCATGGCCATGCCCTCTGGGGGGGGTGGGGTGATTTCTTGCTTTCTGTCTGTCTGTCTCTGTCTGTCTGGTGAGTGCACGCGCCTTCTAGTGAAAACCTCTCAAAAAAAAAAAAAAAAAAAAAAAAAAAAAAAAAATGCTTAGGTTTGGGACCAGCAGATGGTGTAATGGTTATGTTGTCGGCCAGCTGCTGCTTGAGTCTGAGTGGGACTCGGTGGCCATCTTCCCTGGGGGATAATTTCTCATTTTCTTTCTGTCTCTTCCCCTACCTGAGCTAGCAGAAATCTTGCTAAAAAGAAAAGAAATGCTGAGGTAGTAGGCTAAAATACATTTTTAATGTGGGGGAGGGCATGATGGGAGTGGCTCTTTCACTTGAAAATACAGGACAATCAGTGAATTCTGACAGCATTTCAAGAGTAAACTGCTTTTGTTGTGACATTTTTGTATTTATGACAGATAGATGATGAAGAAACAAAAGGAAATCATGATCATTTTAAGAGACAGTAAGTTAGGCCGATTTGGAAAGATGCTTTGTATGTTAATTAAAATTTTAGGGAAATTACATAATGAGTCCATTAACTAAAACAACTTATACTTTGTTTAAAATTTAAGTGTGGACAGTGCAATAAATTTGGCATGTGTTAGGTGCAACTTCAGAAGTTAAATTTCAGGCATATTAATGTTGAGTAAAAAAATTCTTTAGGTCGCCTTTGTAAGCAGCTGAAACTGGTATTAATGGATCTTTTTAGGTTAACATATCCTCTTTAAAAAGAACTATGTGAGACCAGCAGATGGCGTAATATTTACGTTGCTGGACTCCCATTTAGTCAGCCACAATTTGATTCCTGGATCCGGCAGCTTAAAACTCAAGCCAGATGTGTGTTACATGCCCAAAATCCCAGGAGGAGTGTGGAGGAGAAGGGATTGAGGTGTTGTCATCCTTCCGGAGGAAAGTTGCTTTCTGTCTCTCCAGCAAACACAAGTACCCTATAGCAAAAGTCTCTCTCTAAAAAAAAAAAGAGAAAGAAAAAAAGAACTTCGTTTATGGACCAGCAAGTGGTGCAGTGGTTGGGTCAAATGGGTCCCACATGGCCTATTGCAGTTTGAATCCCAGGCTCTGTGGTTTGAAAAACACTGGGCACATGTGTATTCATGCCCAAAATCTCAAGAGGAGAATGGAAGTAAAAGGGATTGTGGTGTGGCTAATCCCTCCCAGCGAGTGCTCTATCACTATTTCTATCTATGTCTTTTGCACATGCGTGCGCTAGTGCACACACCCTATGACAGATTTTTAAAAAGGAAAAAAAGAACTTGGTTTAAAATAAAGCCAGGGTCCCAGCAGGTGGATTGGTGATTAAGGCGCTGGACTCCCACATAGTCAACTATGCAGTTAGTGTCCCAGACTTGATCGCTTGAAAATCATACCAGGCACTTGTGCATGCTGGCCCAAAATTTCAGAAGGAGAATGGAGGAAAAAGGATTGAGGTGTGGCCATTCCCCTTGGAGGATGATTTCTTGTTTTTCTTCTCTCTCTCCCTGTTTCTCTCCTGCAAGCCTGTGTGTCCTATGGCAAAAACCTAAATAAACAAACACACAAAACCAGATAATGAGGGAATTTGTGAAGACTTGAGATGTATTTTCCTGTTGAACAGTTTGTAACCTGGGGGAAAGTTTCCTTTTTAGGGACCAGCAGTTAGCGTAATGGCTATGTTGCTGAACTCCCATGTAGTTGACCGCGGTTCACCTCCTGGACCCGGTAGCTTAAACCTCATGCAGGGTGCGTGTGCGTGCGTGCCCAAGATGCTGAGAGGAGAATGGAGGAGAAGGGATTGCGGCGTGGCCATCCCCCTCGGGGGTGATTTCTTGCTTTCTGTCTCTGTCTCTTTCTGTCTGTCTGGTGAGCGCATGCGCCCTGTAGCGAAAATCTCTCCAAATTAAAAAAAAAAAAAAGCTTCCTTTTTAAAAAATACGGTGATGAGCAAGTCAGATAAAATGGAAGAAAAAATTTAAATTACTTAATAACCAGGTTAAGTATGACACATACTGTTTACAAATTATAGAATTATTGTTAAATTTCTTAATTTCATGTGTGTAAGTCTTAGTCCAATCATTTTGCAGACCACAAAGTGACAGAAATATCATTAACTGATTGTGCAAACAGATTGATTTGTTCCTCTAACTGCAGGTTTTTTTTTTTTTTTTTAATAAGATGAGTCTTTGTCTTAATTAAATTGTGGAGTTTGGATCTTGAGTTTCATCTACCATGGTGAGAGATTAGTGGCCACCACATTCTCAGCTGTTGCACCATGTAGTTCTTGTTCTTGTACTATCTCTTCCTGTTCCTATAGGTCCTTGAAGAACCTAAAGGTGTCATAGCTTGTGTCAGCTCTTTCTGCCATTGGTTGTGATGTGTACTAAAGGGACTGGAATGAATGACAGTACAAAATTAGCATGTGCTTGCTGTGTAACAGGAGAGATGCTTATCGAGATTCCTCAGATTATGGAAACAATAGCGATGGTTTTATTATAATCCTTCGTAATGAAGGGTTTATTTTTAATCTTTGCAAATTAGTTTTGACTGTGTGTTTATATATAACATAGTTGCTGAGTAGTTTCGGAAGTTTTAAGTTTTTTGTTTGGTTGGTTGGTTGGTTTTAGATTTTTGCTATTGAGAGCATATGCTTGCCATAGGGACAGAAGGGAAAGTGAGAAATCACCCTCCAGGGAGAATGGCCATGCCTCAATCTCTTCTCTATTCTCCTCTCAGTATCTTGGGCATGCATGCACAGGCACCCGGCGTGATTTTCAAGCTGCTGGATTTGTGACTTGAATCACATTCAGCCATGTGACAGTCCAGCACCTTAAACACCATGCCACCTACTAGCTTCAAGAAATGCCTAGTTCATTTTGCATCATTCTGTATTTAGGCAAATAAAGTATATACAAAAAATATCATATACAATTTTTAAGAATGGAATCGAACTGTGTACTTTTTAGCTGTGGCTTTTAACTTAATATATGATGAACATTTTGTCCTTCGCTTTTTTGTTATGCGTTTGTTGGCCTTGTAGCATTTCATTGTCAGAATGTATTGCCATTTAATTAATTCTCCTTTGGATGTGTAAATTAGTTGCCTTAGCTTCATAGTACTTTTATCAAGTTACCTGGGTATTTTTTCTTTTCTTTTCTTTTTCTTTTTTTTTTTTTTAGAATGCTCTGAATTTTCCCTTTTTTTCCCTTCAAGTTCTGCCCGTTACTTGTATTGAGCATTCCATGTTTTGTTTAAAGACTCTTTAAAAGAGTCTTTCTCCAGTTATTACCTTAATGCCTAATTAATATATTGGTTAGACTTTTAAGGTATATATCAGTTTGAGAAGAGTGCATTTTTTAGTTAATTCTAATGAAAATTATGTAAAAGTATAACATATTTCTCCAGAGGTTCTCCCAAACTAAACATTTTAAACATCTTAATTTGGGCTGTGCTTTGTGATCCTTTAGACAAAAAGAGTGGATGGAGGGGAGACCAGCAGTTAGCGTAATGGCTATGTCGCTGGACTCCCACTTAGTTGACCATGGTTCGCGTCCCAGACTCTGTGGCTTAAAACTCACGCTGGGCACGTGCGCGTGTATGCCCAAGATCCTGAGAGGAGAAGGGATTGCAGCGTGGCCATCCCCCCTGGGGGGTGATTTCTCGCTTTCTGTCTCTCTGTCTGGTGAGTGCACACGCCCTATAGCAAAAACCTCTAAAAAAAAAAAAAAGTGGATGGAATAATAAATAAGACTATTAATTGCATTTCCCAGACTTTTGGCATTTAACTGGAACAAATGTGTCTGTACATGTGTAATTTCTTTTGTCCTAAGTCTGATTTCAACTTGCATAGTTTCTAATCCATTTTTGCTGTATGAAAAAATATTGCTGATATTTTATATCAAGAATTCAAGAACTATTTTCATATGTTCTCGCTATTTCTTGGCTAATATTTGTTCTTTTAATTTGTACTCTACCCAGGAAAAAATTCAAAGCTGAATAGTGAGGCAATATTTGATTAACCACCTAATTTGCTTTCCAAATTGAGTATATCTCCAATTTTCTGGATGATTGAAAAAAATCAGTTCTAGTCTAACCTGTTGCTAATAACAGAGTTTATCAGAGTCTGTGTAAGTTGAAGAATAGAAGTTTACTTAGCTCATTGTTTTATAGTTCTAAAGTCAAGGGGCCTCATCTGGTGAAAATTTTCTTGTTATTGAATAATCTGGTAGAAAGTAGAAGCTTGAGCAGAGCAGAATATGTCTGTCAGAGCTTGAGTAAATGTGTCTGCTGAGTTCTTGTCTCTCAGTCCCATTCCCTGTCCTTATAACCCCATCAGGACTCAAGCATGGGGGCCTCACTCTGATGCCTAATCACTTCCCAAAGACCCCACCTTTCAACAACATAATCATATTAATTCTCCTCTTAATACCTTCACAATGGCTCACCAAATTTTAACACAAAGAATTTTGGGGAGGATACATTCAAACATAGCATCAGCCTTATGTTGCTAAAACTGTGAGGGCACTTGTAAAATGGGTATCTTTCAAAATGACTCTTCTGAATGGGATAGTAGCATTTGGTTAAATGTGTTTATATATTTTGTTTCATGTTTAAACTTACTAGTTTTGCCAAATTTACTTATTAGAAAATCTGATATGGGTATCAGCATAGTTTTGATGTAGTATATTGAGTGCCTGTTCAGATGGGAACTTGAGACCTCTGTATGATATAGGCCACTGGTGACTGACTTGCTGTGAAAATGACCTCTAGATCTCCAAACTTAAGTATTAAGTTGATGAACTCTGCCTGGGGAGGTCTATATAAGGTCTTTGAAAAGTTCATGACAAAATGGTATTAAAATGTGAGCTCATTTTGGTGCAAAGGAAACTTTAAATTTCTGCAGTTTTTTTCATAGTATGCATTTTCCATGAACTTTCTGAAAGACCCCGTAATATAGGTTGGTGGCCTGTAGTGAGAATATGGCTGTAAGATTAATGAAACCATTTGATATCTTGTTACTTCTAAATTTATTACATTTTTCTAGAAAATCTTCCATGAATATAAAAATACTATTTTACATTTTCCTCTTTTCCTTTTGCTATTTTTTTTAAGAGAGATTTTTGCTATAGGGTGTATGCCCTCACCAGAGAGAGGAAAGGAGAGATCACTCCCTGGGGGGATGGCCATGCTGCAGTCCCTTCTCCATTCTCTTGGGATTTGGGGCATACACACATTAGTGTCTGGTGCGAGTTTTAAGCCACCAGGTCTGGGACTCGAACCACAGTCGACTACGTGGAAGTCCAGCAAAGTAATCATTGTCATCTGCTGGTTCCTTGCTTTTGTCATCTGCTGGTTCCTTGCTGTGTTGCTTTTGTTTTTGATTAGTTTGAAATTTAGGACTTGTCTTAAATTGACTACTTGGGCATGCACTTGATAGTGTTTTTTTTTCCCCCAAATGAACTTTTATTTAAGTCATGATTCAAGGTCCCAGGGTGGTACGTGGGTGGATCACCATGTATCCAGGTCCCATTTTGCCACCTGAGACAACGATGGAGGTCAGAGGAGAGGTGGGTGAAGCCAGTTCAGATCTTCCCCAGGTAACGTGTCTTCTGCCCCGTGGTCATCCCAGGTTGAAATCCAGGATATGGGACAGAGGGACTTGTGCACACGCCAGTACCATTCACACACAGAGATGTCACCCCCTTTAGCAGTCATTGCCTTCTCACGGCAGTGGAAGTCCAGGTAGTTCTTCCAGCAGTTCCTTGTCTGGTTCTGGTTGGGGAAAAGGCCGTCAAAAGGGACGGTCTTATAATTCTTGATTTTGGTCTTGATGTCTTCTTCCATAGTACTGACTCCTAAAGACGCCTCTGCAGCAGCTCCCAGCACAATGTGGCCCTCAGTAAAGACTCCAGAGTTGGACAGGAACTTGATATATGTTTTAAAGTAGTAGTATTCTTTTTTTTTTTTTTTTTTTTGGAGAGGTTTTTCGCTATAGGGCGTGTGCGCTCGCCAGAAAGACAGAGAGAAAGTGAGAAATCACCCCCCAGGGGGGATGGCCACGCCACAGTCCCTTCTCCTCCATTCTCTTCTCAGGATTTTGGGCACGCACGCACACGCGCCTGGCGTGAGTTTTAAGCCACCGCGTCCGGGACGTGAACTGCAGTTGACTACGTGGGAGTCCAGCGACATAGCCATTACACCAACTGCTGGTCCCCAAGTATTCTTATTCTTTACAAAAATTTAATTCTAGTCATAGATATTTCACTTAATAATGAGATCTTATGACTATCCTGTATGTACCATTAATATTTTTACCTACTTGAGACATTTCTTATTGGAGGAAGACATTAAACAACAAATGTGAGAGCATTTTATTTGAGTAGTAGGTATTGGTTCTTTCCTCTTTTTGTGTCACAGCGCTTTTTATTTTTATGGTAAGCCTATTTTTTTTTTGCCGTTAATTATGAGATGTTCACACCTGTAGAACCTATAAGCCATGTGATATTTACATTTTTAGTGGGATTTAGAAATTGTTGGTAATGAAGCTAGATGCAATGGTATGTAGTCTCAGGTTCTTGGGAGACTGAGACAGGAAGATCATGAGTTCCGGGCCAGCCCAGGGCAATATAATGAGTTTGTTTGTTTTATCTTTTTTTAAAATAAAAAGCGAAGAGGTACTTAACAAGGTACTTTGGTTTTATATTCTCAAGGCAAGTAACCAAAAGAAAATATAAAATGTTTCATTTTGCAACTTTTTGATTGGTAAAGGAAATTACAAAGAATTTTTGCTTTTTAAGAAATGGTGTCTCTTAGATTCAAAGTGGAAAAAGCAATAGCTGTTGAAATTTCCATGGTGTGTGTGACTTTGGAGCATTTTGCTTTTGGTTAGTTAGGTGGGGAAAACATTTTCCTCCCTGAATTGCTAAGATCAACCTTAAAGACATTTTCAAGTTTCTACCATAGGGGCATCATTGTGTAGAGGAAAATTTAGTGCATAGAGCATGGCTGAGTTAAAATACTGTACATTTGTATAGTTTTATTCAATAGTGCCTCCTCCACAGTAATATTAGTATAGCTTTTGTTTTACATTTGGTCTGCTCTGGATTCATAATCTCAGCATGAATTCTTATTTTAATAAACATTACTCTAAAACCTTTATTAAATCTGCTTTAACTAAAAATTTCAAAATTTGCACAGATATTGAACTGAAGTTTATTTTTTAAACTTTTGGGAATAGCAGTTTGTTCAAGTAGTTATAACATGTTGGCTTAGTCCATGTAAGAAATAACATTTAAGCACTTTTTTATTGAGAGGTTTTTGCTATAGGGCGCGTGCACTTGCCAGAGAGACAGAGACAGAGAGACAGAAAATGAGAAATCCCCCCCCCCCCGGGGATGGCCATGCTGCAATTCCTTCTCTTCCATTCTCCTCTTGGGATCTTGGGCAGGCATGCACGTGCGCCCGATGTGAATTTAAGTCACTGGGTCTGGGACTCAAATCATGGTCGACTACATGGGAGTTAGCTACATAGCCATTATGCCATCTGCTGGTCCCTAGTTCACTTAATCGAAGGTGATTGATCTTAACATTGTTCAAGTGGGGCTGGCAGGTGACATGGTGGTTAAGGCACAGGACTCCCATGTGGCTAATTGGTGTTTAAGTCCTGGACTTGGTGACTTGTTTTCTCATTTTGCATTTCTCTCTGTCTCTTTTGGGTCAAATAAAAAAATAATAACAACAAATACATAATTTTTTTAATGTGCATATATATATATATACACACACATATAGATACTAAAGTGGATGTATTCACTCAAAAAATAGGTGACCACTTTATTCAGGACACTATTCTAAGCTTTGAGAAAACAGCATCCTTTTCACATGTTCACATGAAACTTTAAAAAACTTTTTAATTGAGAAAAACATTTTAAAAATTAAGGTGATTGGGAACCAGCAGTTAGCGTAATGGCTATGTTGCTTGATTCCCATGTAGTCGACCACAGTTCACATCCTGGACCCGGTGGCTTAGAACTCATGCCGGGCACGTGTGCATGCGTGCCCAAGATCCCGAGAGGAGAATGGAGGAGAAGGGATTGCGGCGTGACCATCCCCTCTTGGGGGTGATTTCTCGCTTTCTATCTCTCTGTCTCTCTCTCTTGTCTGTCTGGCGAGCGCACGCACCCTATAGCGAAAAAAACCTCTCAAAAAAATTAAGATGATTTATGTGATAAATGCTTTGGCTAGAATAAAGCAGACTAAGGGAGTTAATGAGGATGTGGAGGTAGGGGAGTGCCCTAAGGTGTTATTATATTGTATAATATTTCTAGTGAATATGATTTAATATGGTAAAACTTGAGCAGAGATCTCTGGGCAAAAAAGAGAGCAAGTGGTAAAGGTATCTGGGGGAAGAAAATTCTAGGCAGAAGATTCTAGGCAGAAGGGACAGTAATATTAAGCACGTCAAGGAAAAGAACTTGGCATATGGGAGGCCTTGAAAAGGAGACATCAGTGTAGGTGAAGCAAAGTCATGCAGGGGAAGAACAGATGAAAAAGGGAATATAGTTCTATAATACACGTGTGCACATACATATATTCTGTACTATATGGTATCTATATTGTCATATTTATATATAGTATGTATATAAATATACATGTATGTGTGTGTATATATAATCTTTTGAAACTGAAATCTGTATCCTTATCTTCATTTAAAATCAGGCTTTTCTGATCCTGATCCTACCAGTTTATATGCAGGATGAAGAATATGGAAATTGCTAAAAAATAATTTATGATTTCCTTTTTTATTTTAAAATTTTATTTATTATTATTATCCTTCAATTTGGCCAGAGAGAGACAGAGAGTCAGAGAGTGAGAGTGAGAAAGCAAGCCACCAGGTCCAGAACTCTTAACTGTGGTCAGCCATGTGGGAGTCCAATGCCTATTCACCACCATGCCACCTACAGTTTCCTTTTAAGGTCTCTCTGGAAGAGAATGATTTGGAAATAAATAATGATAGTGTAAAAAGAAAATTATATAGTGTGGAATTATATTCCACTTTTAGTGACACTGGAGGGATATCAATGGAAGAAAGGACTTCACTGTAGAATTACTTTTGGAAAATGAATGTGAAATAGCAAGGTATATTACAAAATACTGGAAGAGCTTCTGTGTTGGAGGTAGGAATCAAGAAGGATATTGACAGTGACAGAATGTGTTGTCTCTATCCTGGGAACAGTGGAATCATTGAAGTTAGGCAGTGATAGTCATTATTGTGTTGCAAGTCATTCTTTTATTTTTCCTTACTGTGGAGTTCTTGTGTTCGCTGGAGAGTGCAAAAGAGAGAAAAAATGAGGAAGTATCCCCCAGGGGTAATGGCAATGCCACAGTCTCTCTTTGTTCATTCTCTACTTGGGATTTTGGCACGTGCACACATGTGCCTGGTGTGTTTTTCAAACCATTCGACCAGGAATCGAACTATAATCAGCCTTGAGGAATCCAGCCACCTCATCACATATTGATCCTGCATTGTGGGTCATTCTTTGGCCAGTTTAGAGAATGGTGAGGATGTAGAATTGATGAGACCCTAAGTTAGGTATTATTGGTATTGAGGTGGCTGGGGACTAGCAGGTGGTATGGTGGCTAAGGTACTGGACTCCCACATGACTGACTGTGGTTCTAGTTCTGAACCTGGCAACTTTCTCACTTTCCCTCTGTCTCTCTCTCTCTCTCTCTCTCTCTGGTGAGCACATGTGCCCTGTAGCAAATTAAAATAATGTTGATAATGATAAATCAGATTAAATAAATATTTTTAAAAAATAATTGAGGAAGCCAGTCAGAACAGTTTCTCATAGCAAGCAATCTTAATTGTGGAGTACTAATTGTGCATTGTAAGATAGTTCTCTCTCCCTCTTACTTAGTAGTAAATGCTGATGAAACCCTTCAAATGATGTGATAATCCCCCTTTCCAATTTCTGAATGTTCCACGGCAAGTGGTATTCTCTAGTTAAATAAATAATATTTGACCTCTGATATTGGTGGTGGGGTGGAATGGAAAGGGTAGATTTACTGGAGATTTAGGAGGAAGAACCAAGAAGATTCTGATGGGCTATAGGAATGTGAGCGAGAGAGCGAGCACACAAGAATATATATGTGTTTATGTGTTTAGGCAGTCTCTAGGCAAATATATATTTTTATGTATATAAACAGAGGTAGGAGTAGAAGCACCTTTGGGCAGTGTTTGACAAAGTTTGTGAGAGATTGAATTTTGAAAATAAAAGAGTAGGATTCAGGAACCAACAAGTGGCATGGTGGTTGAGTGCTGGGTTCCAGCATGGCCAACCAAGTCCCGAACCTGGTGACTTGCTTTCTCACTCCCTCCCATCCCCCACCCCCTGTCTCTGGTGAGCACATGTGCTCTATAGCAAAATAAAATAATAAATAAAATTTTAAAAAATTTTAAGCAAGAGTCTGAGTAGTAGAATTACTATCAAGACCATTGGGAGGAAGTTGTTACTCTGTAAGAACCAGATAGTTGATTAAGACAGACTCTGGAAAGATATGGAAGAAAATATTAAAGAATTTCAAAAAGTTTGTGGAAGAGTGTAATTTTTTTTAAATTTTGGAAATACATGCATAGTTTTTTTTTCATAGTACACATCCTAGTTTTGGAGTTCCTTCATGTAGAAATACAGGGGCCAGAAGGTGGCGTAACGGTTATGTCGCTAGACCACCCCACATGGCTGACTGCAGTTTGAGTCTCAGACATAGTGGCTTGAAACTCATGCTTGGTGGATGTGCGTGCATGCTCAAGATCTCTGGAGGAGAATGGAGGAGAAGGGATCACAATGTGATCATCCCCCAGGGGGTGATTTCTCACTGCCTCTCACTGTGTGTCTCTCTTTCTCTGGGGAGCGTGTGTACCCTTAGTCAACCCCCTCAAAATAATATAGATAGATAGATAGATAGGTATAAATAAATGCTGATAAATACAGGAAGGAAAAGAAACTAGAAATATAGCTTCTTGTTAGTAAGTTCAGAATCACTACTATGCCTGAGCAAGACATAGATAGGCCATGTCTTCTTTAGATTTTACTATACCCCGTGTCATAGAATAAATGTAATGTACTGTTAAGATTCAGTGAAGGCAGAGATCAAATTCCATTTTTTACTATAAAGCTGAACTAACTCTACACCTCCAAGTTGAGTTTACTGTCCAGTTTTTGCTGTGAGTAGTCTAAATCATGAAAGCCTTTGACAGTTTACTTTTCGGGGTCACTGACTGTTTTGTGCTTTGTTCTTTAAGCAGTGTTAGCTGCTTATCTGACACTCATTTGTTTATGGAATGTCACTTTGTATAATAATAATTGAACTTACCACTGCAATCATTTTGAAAGATTATTAGCAGATATGTGTTCACAGTTACATCGTTGTTTCTTGCAAGCAGGCAAAGCCAAGTTAGGTCATTTGAATTTTACTTGATCATTATACACTAGAGATTAAATCAGTATGCATTGGAGATTAAAAGCAGACAAATTCCTATTGAGTCATGAGTAACTTTACTAGTAACTTTACTTTTCCCTTTATGGTGGTTATAGCTGAGATATTTATATATTATATTTTATACATATTTTTTAAGTAAAGCAACTCAATCTTTGGTATTCTGTATTATTGTCATTTGGATTATATTTTGTGTTTTCTTTATTAAATATGCCAATGATATATTTTAAGCAGATGTTGATAAAAGAGGGCTATTGAGAACTTTTCAGTTTTGGTGCTGAAAGAGTTGTCTACTTTTTTTATAATAGTGCTTTTGAGTTTGAAATATAAAAATGGGACTTAAATTGCTTTAGTAGGGCTCAAAGAAATACTGAATAATAGAGTTCCTGAGTCATTTCTTATTTGGAAATTTATGTACTAAGACACTTTTAAGTTTTAGCGTATTAGCTAGTTGATATCAACTGATACCTGAACTAGTAACTCAGTAGAACTGAGCGAAGAAAAGAATGAGAAATATTTTATATGAACAAACTGAAATTCCACCCTATCACCTATAAGGCAGATAACAAAGGTGATTTGACCTTCAGCCTGTTTATGTCATGTATGTGACTTCTTTTAAAAAAATTTTTAAGGAAAAACTTTAAATTTTTAAGTGGCAAGTAATACCAGTATTGTAACTGTGAAGGTTTATGAGTAGTAGAACTGGAAGTTCCTCAAAGCCATGAATCAAGTTTGTCTTGATATGAATGAAGCACTTGGGGGATAAATTATACCCTAAGATTTTGATTTACTTTGTAGAATTATTGATCATTTATTTGATCCTAATCAGTACCCTACTTCTTAGATTATGGTGGTCTCAGTTGCTCTCCTGAAAGATTTTTTGGCACCTTCACCAAACTATGTGTTGTTGCTCTACTCTATTAGGGCTTTTTGTTGGTTCGAAAATTTGGCATTAACAATAAATTAAAAGCAGAGTATATTAATCTTTTAAAATTTTATTTATTGCAGACTTAATTCAGTGCACAAATGAGATGAATGTGAACATCCCACAGTTGGCAGACAGTTTATTTGAAAGAACTACTAACAGTAGTTGGGTTGTGGTCTTCAAGTCTCTCATTACAACTCATCATTTGATGGTGTATGGAAATGAGGTAAGCAGAACTTTTGGTTAACAAGTATACTGATGAGATCACTGATAATGCATTTTCCTTCTCTAACTGGAACTTGGGAATAGCTTCAGCAACCGAATAAGAGGTAAAACGAGCAGAGTGCCTAGCCAGAAAAATAATTGTAGTCCCTGCGATTTGAAGAAAGATGACCTATTAGCCAGAAAGCAGAAAATAGGTCAGAGCCCAGAGGATTTCAATAATGGGATTAATAGCAAAGATTAATGCCTGGAGGTGGGTTCCATAAGCACCACTAGTCTTTTTACATACCTTAGTTCTAAACTGTATTTTAGTTCATATTCATTTGCCTTTTTATTATAGTCCAATCAGGTTTCCGTCTGATTTCATATAGTTGTCAGTGGAAGTACTTTGCCTAGTTAAGACTGTGGTATTGAGGAGTCAGATGACATTTTGCTGGGAAGGACCAATGAAGAGTACCTTTTTTTAGCGGTAAAGTGTCTCAAGAGCTTTTCTTGCCCAAATGGGTGACTAAGAAAGTGTATAAGCTTTTGCAATTTTTGTTTATAGATAATTCATCCTGTTTTCCATAAAAACCTAGCAGGTAGTTTTTTGATTCTTAACCTTGAATGGTTTTCTCAGATCTTTATACTTATTTGTAAAATGACATTAAAGGAGGGTTTCAAGAATGTTTAAATGTCACTAGAGAATCTACTTAAGTGTGTGCCTTAGAAAAAATGCATCTTGGGAAGTTATCCCTCAAGAGAGATGAAGAGGGACTTTGGTTATTGTTAATTAGATTTCTGAGCACACTGACTTTTCTGATATATTTCACTTCACTTTATTTTTTTGTTATTTATAACTTTCAGTCATGAGATTCAGCTCTCAACAAATGCCAACACTGCATTACTTATTTATTTTTTACAAGTTTTTTGTCTTAGGGCGTGTGTGCTAGTAGGGAGGGAGACAGTGAAAGGGAAAGAGATGAATCAACCCCCGGGAGAATGGACCTGCGCTACCCCCGGGAGAATGGCCCTGCCGTAATCCCTTCTCTTCCATTCTCCTCTTGGGATCTTGGGCACGCATGCACATATGACCAGTGTGATTTTGAAGCTACCGGGTCCAAGGCTCAAACTGTGGTCAGCTGTGTGGGAATCCAGCAATATAACCACTATGCCATCTGCTGGTCACCTGTGTGGGAATCCAGCAATATAACCACTATGCCATCTGCTGACCCCCCCGTACTGCATTATTAAAGTTTAGAATTAAAGCAGGAATTTATCCACAACTTTATTGTTCCAACATATTTTACTTTGACATATTTTGGTATTCCCTTCTGGTCTTTATACAAAAGAATTCATATTTTTAAAATACCAACAACTATTCTTTTAATTGAGATAAAATATTTAGCTTTTTATATATCTCTGTGTCCTATATTCTTTTTTTTTTTTTTAAGTTCATTTCTTCTGAGACAAGTAGAGACACAGAGAGCATCCCCACAAACACACATAGATAACACCT
This sequence comes from Tupaia belangeri chinensis, assembly GCF_000334495.1. Lineage (NCBI taxonomy): Eukaryota > Metazoa > Chordata > Mammalia > Scandentia > Tupaiidae > Tupaia > Tupaia belangeri. The sequence goes on from NW_006159609.1 coordinate 2,638,530, forward strand.
GCAATAAACTGCTTGACACTATAGATCACCCCCCGGCTTTTACTCAGTCCCAGTTCATAGGCAAGCATGTGCCTGGTATATTCAGGGAGGTCTCCAGATTTGAACCGGTAATCCCCATGTGGTATTGTTGCATTATACTGCTGCTCCAGTCTGGCCCCTATAGTCTTTATAATTTTTACATATTAATAGTTGATGATATATTCCACAATTTTATAACTATTTCCCTTGCTGATGTGAATTCACACTACCACAGAGTGATTTTGTTATTATTCATTTCATTCATGAGAGAGCCTAAGAGAGAATGTGGAGGAGGGCATCATAGACAGGGTCCTGTCGTGCCCCAATCCCCTTCTCCCAGCTTTTTAGTTAGTTATAATCTGTATGCACACTCATTTTTAGGTCAGCTGGAGATCTGAACTCAGTTAGCCAGGTGGCTTCCCAGTTCCTTTATTTGTAGTTTTTGATTTTTAAAAATGATTTTAAAAAGTATTAACCCAAGGGAACCAGCAGTTAGCGTAATGGCTATGTCGCTGGACTCCCATGTAGCTGACTGCAGTTCGCCTTCCGGACCCGGTGGCTTAAAACTCATGCCGGGCGCGTGTGTGTGCGTGCCCAAGATCCCGAGGGGAGAATGGAGGAGAAGGGATTGCGGTGTGACCATCCCCTCTGGGGGGTGATTTCTCACTTTCTGTCTCTCTGTCTCTCCCTGTCTGTCTGGCAAGCACACGTGCCCTATAGCGAAAACCTCTCAAAAAAAAAAAAAAAAAGTGTTAACCCAAAACATGATTACTAAGTCAGCAGACATGACCATTTTTAGGATATATGTTACTCAGCACCTTCTATGCATTATAACTATTTTACACATCCTAAAGAAATGTTTGGATATACTAACTAGAATGTAATTCAAGGTTCTTTTTTTTTTTAAGATTTTTTTTTTGCCATAAAGCATGTGTGCTTGCTGAAGGTGGGCAGAGAGAGGGAAAATGAGAAGTCACCCCTTGGTGGGATGGCCACTCTGCAGTTTTCCTTCATTTTCCTCTCTGGATTTTGGGCACATATACACTCAGACCCAGCTTTGGTGTGTTTTTCAAGCAACAGGGTCTGGGACTCAAACAACAGAGTCAGCCATATAGGATCCAACACCTTAACCACCATGCTACCTGCTGGCCCACATTTTTATTTTAACTAACTTTTTTTTTTGTTTGTTTACCATGGTTTTATGGGGGGGGGGGGTTATGGTTTTTAATATGTAAAGAGAAAAAGCCGCAAGTATAATCGAGTATAACAACAGATAAAGAGGCAAGTTTATCAGTAATGGTTTTCAGAGGTTGTAAAAAGGTGATGGTAAAGGCAAAACAAAAAATTGTATTCTATACAGTTGATTGACATGAGAAGAAAGGTAACATTTTATTGTGGCTTTTAGATAAATTTATATTTAGTTTCCTATAAGCAGGTAAGGCACATCTCATGCTCTGCTCATTTTTTTCTGCTCATTTGTACAACACTCAGGTTTTCCCATTGGCAGGTATGATTGTTTTGTGATTTCACTATGCTTTGGTGATGATATACCAAAGACAGTGGTTCTGAAAATGGGTAGGGAAGGAGGGCAATTCCCTCCTACTGCTATCAAAGAACATTTGACACAGCTGGAAAAGGATGGTTCCAGTTTATAGTAGGTAGAGACTGAGGCTGCTTCTGAGTATCTTACAATGCACAGGAAAGCCCCCAACAATACACATGCACAAATGAAAGTGAAATTACGTATAGCTTATATATACTTGTATGTGTAGTAAAATATGTGGAAAGCACATACATATTTTTATGTGAAGAAAAGTTGTGAAAGCATATATTCGTACTTTAAAAAAAAATCAGCTCTGATAAAGGAGGGAGGGAAATGAGATTGAATGGGTATGTATCTTCTATAGTCTATAATATTTTGATTCCGTAACAAGATTTGAAATGAATATGTTAATGTATTTAAATCTGAGCAGTGTGTAACAGTCTCTATAATATTGTTCTCTTGTACAAAAGAAATATTTTGATTTTTAAAAATGTTACAAAAATTTGGGACATCAGGTGGCTGTTTAAAGTACAGGTGCTACCTGGATATAATTAGGTATAGTTCTAATATGCTACAGAAAAACCCCAAAATTACTGGTTGTAATTTAAAAGTGTCTATTTCTTATATTATTTTGGCTTTAATACTAAAGCTGTGGGCATTAGTCCTTAACAAATTATCATATACCACTGTAAACTATACATTATATACAAGAGACTGAATAAGGTTCATGGAAAATGTAATTAAAGAATGAGTTTGTTTTGATGTAAAAATTTGAAATTCATACATAGTTTTTTAATATAACATGCGCTTTCCATGAACTTTTTGAAAATTCCTCTATTATGTACATTTGGTAACTAGTTAATGAGAGGAGTAATGATGAGAAATGTAAACTAGATAAGCTTAATGGGATGTGTTATCCATAACTTTCCCTTCTGATTTTCAAATTAGTTTGCTAGATGACAGTACCTTAATTTGATATAATTATTTGTTTGTTTATTTTCCAGCGTTTTATTCAGTATTTGGCTTCAAGAAACACATTGTTTAATCTAAGTAATTTTTTGGATAAAAGTGGATTACAAGGTAAAGACAACTTATTTATTATGGACAATCAAGAGTGATTCCAAATGATTACTGCAGGGTTGAACTCTGTCCTTCAGAATATTTGCTGTTTTAAGTAAAGGCTGTAGGGAAAGGGAAAAAAACGCAAAAAAAACCCAAAAAAATCTCTTTTATTTTGAAGATTAAGATTGATTTCTCTACTTGATTTCCAAAGCTTCTTTTTTTTTTTTTTTTTTTGAGAGGTTTTTGCTATAGGGCGCGTGCGCTCGCCAGACAGAGAGAGACAGAGATACAGAAAGCAAGAAATCACTCCCCAGGGGGGATGGTCACGCCGCAATCCCTTCTCTCGGGATCTTGGGCACGCACGCACACATGCCCAGCATGAGTTCTAAGCCACCGGGTCTGGGACGCGAACCGCGGTCGACTACGTGGGAATCCAGCGACATAGCCATTATGCTAACTGCTGGTTCCCTCCAGAGCTTCTTGAGAGGTACTGTAAGGCAGTTATTTGGAGCATGGACCCTGGAACTGGTTTGCCTATGTTCGAATCCCATCTTTACTGCTCATCAGCTGTACAAACTTGAACAAGTTATTTAAACTGTCTGTATCTGTGAAATCAGGAATAATGATAGGACCTACTAAATAGGATTGTCAGGAGACTTAACCTAGTTAATAAATATAAAATGCTCAGAACAGTGCCTGCTACACATGAAATGTTATGTAAGTATCTGCTCTCATTGTTATTACTGTATTGTTATTCTATGCATGATTCTAAGAAATGTAGTGGACTGTTATGTTTTAATAGCCGAGTGTAGTGTTATTCAGATGAATTGCTCATTGACATCCACACCTGTATTTATTTATTTATTTAGGAGATTTTTGCTATAGAGCAAGTGTGCTTGCCTGAGAGACAGAAAGCAAGTTACCCTCCCCAAAGGCGATGGCCATGGTCCGTCTCCTCTGGTTTCTTCTTGTAATTTTGAACATGCACGCACATGCCCGTAGCATGATTTTAAGTCCCCAGGTCCAGGACTCAAACTGTGATCTACTATGTGGGAGTCCAGTGATGTAACCATTAGCCATGTGCTAGTCCCTATTTTTCTTTTAATTCAGTAACTTGAAATTGTTGTAATGCAGTGGCCTTTCATATGTATATTCTGTCCTAATGAGGTATGCAGTACTTAGTTCTAAAACTAGGCTATTAAGATAATAGAGTGTCAACTCTAGGAAAAAAATCTCATAAAGGGCACTCTAGATGATTTAGGAATATTCAGCAGTGAAGCTCACTCTGGGTAATATCTTTTATTATTATTATTATGATTTAAATTTGTTAAAGGATGTGTATGCTCTCAAGAGAGAGACAGAAAAAAAGAAAGTGAGAAAGGCTGCCCTCGGAGGGTAACCATGCCACAATTCGCTGTCCTCTTGAAATTTTGGACACACACACAGAAGTGCCTGGTGTGTTTTTCAAGCAGCCCAGTGAGGGACTTGAATCACACAGTCAGTCATGTGTGATTTAGCCCCCTTAACCACTACACCCCCTAGCTGGCCCTTGGGAATTGTAGTTAGAAAAGGTCAGATTTGTGCTGGGCTTTGAGAGATGCGTAAGATGAGGTGGCTTAAGCCCCGGCACGCAAATGTACATGGAAGTGAACATACATGGAGTATATAAAATTTATAGAGCCAATAAGTATAAATAGATTGTATAGATGAATGTATGGATGGTGTATTGGAGACCATATAGTGGCAGATAGTCTTTAAGAAGCTGTTTAGAGCCAAATTTAGGCACAGAAGGTATTGCTAAAGTTGGGTTTTTATAATGCACTAGGAAGCTATCAATGTTTTTATGAGAAGAGGGAAAAAAGGAGAGAGACGTATGTGTTAGAAAACATTGTAGTTCAGTTTGGTTGGATTGGAGTTGACCAAGTCTTAAAGATTTTGAAACTATTCCAGTCATCCTATGGAAAGTCAATGAGGGCTTGTATTGTGGTTCTTGCAGAGGTGAAATCAGTGGGTTTTAGTAACTGACTGTGGGTTAGTAGCCTCCTATCTCAGTGCTTGTCTCCTTTTGGCTGGTGGTAGTACTGCTTAGAATGAATTGAATAGCCTATCTTCCAGAGATCTAGAAGACGAGTATTTTATACATAGAACCCAGTGTTACGAAATTCATTTTATTTTTATTTTATTTTATTTTTTTAGAGGTTTGTACCTTAGGGTGCATGAGCTTGCTGGAAAGAAAGAGACAGAAATAATGAGACAGGAAGTGAGAAATCACCCCCGATGGGATCGCAGTCACTTCTCCATTCTTCTCATGGGATCTTGAGCCCTCATGCACACGCACCCGGTGTACTTCTGAAGCCACTAGGTCCAGGACTCGAACCGTGGTCAGCCAAGTGGGAGTCCATCAACATGCATATGTACATGTGCATGCAACAAATTAAGGAATTTGCAACAAATTAAGGAATCTTCTGTTTTCAGTGATGTAGAAGAAATTTACTGCTAAACCTTTCTGTTTCTGCAGCCCCTTCCTTCTTTTTCAATTCATTTGAAGTTTAAAAGTTTCTGGAAAAGAATATGCAAACCATTGCTTTGAAGCAGAGTTTATGCATATGCCCAAGTAGATTTTTTGTGTCTCATTAGCTACTAATTTCTCATTTTAACAAGATGAGATTAATTAAGCAGGTCAAGTGATAAAGCTTTAAGAATGTCAGTCCTTTATGTAGAGGACAGTTTTTTGGGGCTGGAAAAACAAAAAAACATACTCTAAAGAGATGGTAAATATAAGACTGAACAGTAGTTAAAACATAATTCATGGGACCAGCAGGTGGCATTATGGTTATGTCACTGGACTTCCACATTGTAGACTGCTGTTCATGTCCTGGACCTGCCAGCTTAAAACTCATGCTGGGTACGTATGCATGTGTGCCCAAAATCCCAGGAGGAGACTAGAAGAGAAGGGATTGCAGCATGGCCATCCCCCATCAAGGTGATTTCTCACTTTCTGTCTCTGTCTCTCTCATGCGAGTGCATGTGCTCTGTAGCAAAAAAATCTGTCTCTCAAAGAAAGTAATTCAGGGGACCAGCAGTTAGCGTAATGGCTATGTTGCTGGACTCCCACGTAGTCGACCGCGGTTCACGTCCTGGACCCTGTGGCTTAAAACTCACGCCGAGTGCGTGTGCATGCATGCCCAAGATCCCAAGAGGAGAACGGAGGAGAAGGGATTGCAGTGTGGCCATCCCGTCTGGGGGGTGATATTTCTTGCTTTCTGTCTCTCTGTCTGTCTCTGTCTGGCGAGTGCACGTGTCCTATAGCAAAAACCTCTTAAAAAAAAAAAGAAAAAAAGGAAAGTAATTCAGTGGTGTTTTTGACTAATAATTCCGGTTGCTGATGTATTTTGTTGGGTTGAGTCTGGTATATTTTACTTAATATACCCCAAGTGTGCATATATTTGAAACTGCTAATCAAGGATGCTGGACATCGTGTACAATTAATAGCTTTAAGTTGCACTTGGGTTAAGAATAATATAGGAACACAAAGAGTTCAGGAAATGTTTCAAAGAGGTTGAGACTTAAAGGGTAAAAGATATTTCTCCTATCAGAGACTATGGAGTAGAGTATTTTAAGAGAAACCAAAAAGCTGAAAATGTATGTATGTAACACCTCATAAAGCGAACTAGTAGGTAGTAGATTATGTTCATGAAGACAGTTTTTTTTTTTTTTTTTTTGGAGAGGTTTTTCGTTATAGGGCGTGTGCGCTTGCCAGACAGAGAGAGACATAGAGACAGAAAGTGAGAAATCACCCCCTGGGGGGATAGTCAGGCCGCAATCCCTTCTCTTCCATGCTCCTCTCGGGATCTTGGGCACACACGCACCCGGCATGAGTTTTTAGTCACCAGGTCTGGGACTCGAACCGCGGTCAACTACGTGGGAGTCCAGTGACATAGCCATTACACTAACTGCTGGTTCCCTGTTTGCTGATTTTTTTTGTAAAGGCATTTAGTAGGCATTCAGAAAACCTTTGCCAAATAATGAATTGGTAATAATAAATTAAGTCACTAAGCATTTTTCAATTTTTGGTATTTTTAAAGTAGAAATTTTCTAATAAAGTTAATGAATGCACTTTTTTTTTGAGTTTTTTATTGCTATGGCGCTTGCGCTTGCTAGACAGACAGAGAGAGACAGAGAGACAGAAAGCTAGAAATTACCCCCCAAGGGAGATGGCCACACCGCAATCCCTTCTCCATTATCCCCTCGGGATCTTGGGCAAGCATGCACACGCACCCGGCGTGAGTTTTAAGCCACCGGGTCCGGGACGTGTGAACCGCAGTTGACTACGTGGGAGTCCAGCGACATAACCATTACACTAACTGCTGGTCCCAAAATGAATCCGCTTTTCAATCAACAGCAAAATAGAGATTTCCTTGAGCCAGGCAGTAACTTAAAATATAAGGTTTTTAGGTTTTCTTTTTAGATAACACTAAGTTTTATGTTGAAGTTTTCTGATCTTATGGTTAGGATTAAGCAACATCTTTAAATGGTTTATGTGTTCATTTAGAAAGTTTTATTGAAAATATTCATGTAATTGTTTTCTGTTATACTATAAACTTGCTTGTTGCTATTTCTTTCATTATACTAAGCAGTAATTTTCTGTAGCTTGTGTAAAATTGTCAGATATAAGGTACAATTGTAAATAATGTATAACCAAATTTTTATGAGTACAAAAGTTATAAAGTTGCTTGATGATTCAAGGAATGAAATTACAGTTCCATAAGATGTTTATCAGAATTATCAAGTTGTATAAGAGAATATCTTTTTCTGATTCTTGAAGAATAAAGAATAGGAAAAAAAATAGAAACAAAACAGACTTTTTCTTTTACTGAAATTCTAGGGAATAAGATTTTTTAAAACTACGTATATGTGACATACCTAGCTTTACAAATGTGAAGTTTTAGTACTTTCATGTGATATTATTCATTAATTACTTAATTTACATCACTAAAAATTTAATTATATCAAGACATTATAGTCATCGAATAAAATGAGTTTTGGGTATTTTTTAAGGCAAATTGGGATTTTAATCATTTATGAAATCTTTATTTCTTTTCTTACAGGATATGACATGTCTACATTTATTAGGCGTTATAGTAGGTATTTAAATGAAAAAGCAGTTTCATACAGACAAGTTGCATTTGATTTCACAAAAGTGAAGAGAGGGTGAGTTAAGTTTTGTGTTTCTTTTTTGATGTCTAATTGATCTAAATACTTAAAATTGTAAAATACAGTAACTATTAGATTATGAATTATGAAATTTTAGCTAGTTTTTAAACATCATTATTTGAAGAGAGGTATGTCAACTACTTTTGGTACTAGGTTTTTATTGTCATTTTTTTTCTTTTTTCTACACAAGGTCTTGCTTTGTCAGAATCCTCCTGCCTCAGCCCCTCAGTTGAGACTACAGGCATCCCCTACCACACCTGGTTATTTTTTAGACATTCTCTCATTATATTGCCTAGGCCAGCTTTGAGTTCATGCTCCTCCTCCTGCCTTAGCTACTCCAGGTTGCTGGGATTACAAGGCACAGACCACCCTGCCCAGCCTTTAGGTTGAATGGGGACTCAAACCTAGGCCTTCCATGTGGCCCCAGCCTATGAGCATGGTCTCTTAGCATTGTATGCCACTGTGCCTGGGCCCTATACTAGGATTTTTAAAAGTTAAAAAAAAAAAAATAATGATAATAACAGCATATTGAGATAAAATTGACATACCAAAAAACTCATCCTTCTTATCATTTATTTTATTAAGCATTTTTTTCTTTTAGACAGGGTTTTGCTCTTCATTCTCCTCATGCCTTAGCCTCCCGAGTAGTTAGGACTGCAGATCTATGCCATTGCACCTGACAGATTTAACCTTTTTTTTTAAAAAAAGTTATTGCCTAAGGATATGTGCCTACCTGGGGTCGGGGGGGGAGCAAGAAAGCAAGCCAGCAAGTGAGCAGGCACGAAAGCATCCCCCAGATACATGAAGAATGATCATGCCACAGTTTCTTCATGTCTCACTCAGAATTTTCGGCCTCCACACACAGACCTATTGTGTTTTTTAGGCCACCAGGTCTGGGACTCAATGTGCACAGTTGACCATGTAGGATCCAGCTGCCTTAACCACCACATCACTGGCTGGCCCCGCCTCCTTGAAGTATAGGATACAAGGAGTTTTAGTATGTTTGCAGTTTCACATTTACCACCACTATCTAATTCTAAAACGTTTTTGTCACCCTGAAAAGAAACCATTTCCTTGTTAGTGATCATTTCCTGTTCTGCTATTCTTCCAGACCCTGACAACCATTAATCTCTTCTTCTATAGGTTTGCCTATTCTGGGCATTTCATATATTTGATTGTCAGAAAAGTCATGATGTATTTTTTCTATACAAAATTGCATCATGACTTTTCTGACAGCGCAATAAATGAAATCATATAATTTGTGGCCTTTTGTGTCTGGATTCTTTCACTTTAGCATAGTAGATTCAAGTTTTAACATCCATGTTGTATCATGTGTCAGTACTTCATTCCTTCTTATGATCCAATAATATTGAATTGATATATATCATACTTTGTTTACCTTCTCATCAATTGATGAACATTTGAGTGTTTTCTCCATGGTTTTTGACTGTTAGGAATAGTGCTGCTATGAACTTTATAGGATTTCATATGAACTCTCTTTTCATTTTTCTTAGGTATATATAGTACATTGAAGTTTCTGGGTCATATGGTAACTTTTTTTTTTTTTAAAGAGGTTTTTATTTGTCCTAGGGCTTGCTGGAGAGAGATATATAGAGACAGTGAGAGGGAAAGGAAGAAATCACCCCCCGCTCCCCAGGAGGGGTGTGGCCATGTCACAGTCTCTTCTCCTCCATTCTCTTCCTGGAATCTTGGGCACACATGCACACATGTCTGGTGTGATTTTCAAGCCACTAGGTCTGGGACTCAGGCCATGGCTGACCGTGTGAGAGTCTAGTGACAAAATTGCTACACCATCTGCTGGCCCCCATGTGGTAACTCTTAAGATTCATGTTTTAAGGAACTGCCAAAAAAGTTTTTCAAAGCAGTCAAACCATTTTACATTCCCACCAAGTATATGGTGGTTCTACTTGCTCCATATTCTTGGAAATGCTTATTTTTCATTTTATAATTACAGCCATCCTAGTGTGAAGCAGTATCGTGTTATTTTTGGTTTGCATTTCACTAATGGCTAAATTATATGAAGTATTTTGAAACTTTTTTTGGCCATTTGTATATCTTTTTTTGGAAAAATGTCTCTTCAGACAATGTCGCCTTAGTCGATGAATCTTAAAATCCAATAGAGCAAATTTTTTTTAAAAAAGAATTATTTTATTTAACTTTGTTAGTTTATTTACTTAATTTTGACCAGAGAGAGAGAGAGAACGAGTGAGCAAGGGTGGGGAGGGGAGTGAGAAAGCAAGCTGCTATGTCCATGACTCAAGCTGTGATCAGCTATGTGGGAGTCCAGTGCCCTCAACCACCAGACCACCTGCTGGCTCCAAAGCAGACTTTTTTGATCAGGTGAAAATATTTTTTGTCTTTATGTAAAAAAATTAGTATCAATTTAGGTCAATCAAGGAGAAGCCATAATTGAGTGGGAACTAAAAAGATATGAGATACATTTGTATGTATTAGATTATATAAATATTAAAGAATAAATGGAGGGTCTAGCAGGTGGCTTGGTGGTTAAGGTGCTGAACTCTCACTTGTACAACCATGATTTGAATCCCAGACCTGGCAGCTAGCTTTCTCGTTTTCCCTCTCTCTCTCTTCCTGGTGAAGTAAACAATAATAATACCAGTAATGATAAATAAAATTAAATAAATAATTTTTGGGCCAGCTGGTGGTCTGGTGGTTAAGGGCACTCCGGACTCCCACGTTGCCGACTGTGGTTCAAGTCCCAGACATAGCAGCTTGCTTTCTCACTTTACCTCTCTCATGCTCTTATTCTGTCTCTCTCTGGTCAAATTTAAATGAATAAATAAATAATGTTAAAGTAAAAATAATTATTTAAAAAATTAATAATTCTTTTTAAAAATAATTATTTATTTTAACTTTATTTATTATTATTTTTTAATTTGACCAGAGAGAGACCAAGACTGAGAGAGAAAGAAAGAAAGCAAGCTGCCAGGTCTAGGACTCAAACCACAGTTAGTCATGTGGGAGTCCAGTGCCTTAACCACCACACCTGACCTGCCAGCCCTCAAATAAATGATTCTTTAAAAATAGAATAAGTGGAGTAAGTTGTGAGCATGGCAATTAAAGTTTATTATGGTAAAAACTTTGGAGAGGAGTTGCATAGTAAATAGCTTGTTTGTTTCTTCTGAGAGAGAGAAACAGGCAGCACCCCAACAGAGTTATGATAGTGCAATCTACCCTGAGTCTCATGGGCACACATATGCCAGGCATACTTAGGGAGGTCTGCAGGTGTGAACCCTGAACCTTCCCCATGTAGATCATCTCACAGAGATTGCATTGCAGTATTGTCTGGTCCCTATTTTGGACGTTTTACATTTCTAAATATATAGCTCCATCTCTTTCTTAGGAACAGCTGTAGTATTATGTTCCCGATGTACATTTAACTTACTCACATTTTTTTAATCTTATAAAAGCATGATTTGGCCATCCTTTGCATATGGTTTTATTCTTAAGTAAATTTCATAATTGATGGGTCATAAGGTTTACATGTATTTAACATTTTTGTAGAATATACCAAATAACCCCTTAGAACAATTAGCAGATTATTGACTTAAGAGTTATAACCACTTAATTTTTTATATATATTTTTTTTTTTGGAGGTTTTTGCTGTAGGGTGCATGCGCTCACCAGAAACACAGAGACAGAGAGACAGAAAGTGAGAAATCACCCCCCAGTGGGGATGGCCACATTGCAATCCCTTTTCCTCCATTATCTGCTCGGGATCTTGATCACACACACACACACACACACACACACACACACACGCACCCAGTGTAAGTCCAAGCCACCAGGTCCAGGACTTGAACTGGGTTCGACTACATGGGAGTCCAGCAACATAGCCACTATGCCAACTACTAGTCCTGAATTCTCTATATTCTTTTATCCTCATGAAAATGTATCTTATTAGATGATTATTTTATATTGGTTGATTGAATAAATGGTGAGTGATACTACATTCTCTCTCTCATTTATTTATTTGCCTTTTCTGTGTGAGAGAGAGAGGCACCCCAGCAGAGTCCTCATGTTGTGATCTACTCCCAACTTCAGCCAGCCCCACCTCATGGGCTTGCATGCCCAGTGTGTTACAGGCTATCTCTGGACCAGGAACCTGAGAACCTTCCCTGTGGGTCTCCCTCTCAGAGCACTGCATTACTGCTATACCACTCTCTAGCCCCTTGGTCACTCACACTTTGTTGTCTTTTGATGTATTTTGCCTATTCCTCTATGAAATATTTTTTTATTTTTTTATATTGACTAGTGATAAGAGTTCACAGAGACTGCAGTCAGAGGATTTTCTAAGTTTGAATTCTTAACTTCACTCTTTTTGGATGAGAGGCTTTATTAAGATACTTCAGCCTGCTTATTGACTTTTACAAAGTAACTTTTATTTTGAAATATGTTTATTCCAGAAATATTATAAGAATATGTAGAGAACATAGATATCCTTTAGTTGGATTCATTGGTTTTTAAGATTTTGCCATGTTTGCTTAATTACCTTCTTTCTCTGTGTGTGTGTGCGTGTGCATGTGCGTGTGCGTGTGTGTGTGTGTTCTGAACCATTCAAGAATAGGTTATATACTTTGTGATGCCCTTTTATAGTTCATATCCCCTAATACTTTGGTGCATTTTTCCTAAGAGCAAGGATTTTTAAAAGGTATTTTATTTCTTTCCTATGAGAGAGAAAAAGAGACAGACAAGCAGCTCCAACTGCTGGGTCTCATCATGCCATGGTCTCCTTCCAGTACCCCTCCAGCTAGTCGGGATCATGGGTACGAATGTTGCCAGTGTGCTTCAGGTTGACTTGGGATCTGAACCTGTGGTCTACCACGTGATGTATAGCACTGCAGATCAGTGTACTACTGCCTATGCTCTGCCAGCTGGACAAAGGACCTTTCCATGTTGCAGTCCTCTACAGCAGGTGTGTGCTACCACGCCTGATCCCCTCCTACTTCTAAGGATACTGGGTACCGGCTTATGCACTTGGTGTGTTTTGGGGCCAACTGAAGGATTCAGACCCCTGGTAGACTATAGTAGCCTCCAGCCTGGCAGGGAACCACATTACTGTTGTGCCACAGTGACTAGGCCCTGATTCTTTTTAGACAGGGTCTCATTGTGTGGCCTAGGCCAGCTTCAAACTTGAGGTCATAGGGAACCAGCAGTTAGCATAATGGCTATGTCGCTGGACTCCCACATAGTCTACCGCGGTTCATGTCCCAGACCCGGTGACTTAAAACTCACACCGGGCGCGCGTGCGTGCGTGCCCAAGATCCCGAGAGGAGAATGGAGGAGAAGGGATTGCGGCGTGACCATCCTCCCTGGGGGGTGATTTCTCGCTTTCTGTCTCTCTGTCTGTCTGGCGAGCGCACGCGCCCTATAGTGAAAACCTCTCAAAAAAAAAAACCAAAAAACTTGAGGTCATTCTGCCTCAGTGTCCTTGAGTTGTTGGACTACAGATGCACAACACTGTGCTTGGCCTTTTAGGTTGCACCAGAATCAAATCTGGATCTTCTGCATGGTCCCTGTGAAGTACAGCATCTAAGTAGCATGTGCCACAGTGGTTGGGCCTCGAGGGTATTTTTAATTATGTATATATCGACTTGCTATCTTTTTTCACATGGTGGCACACAATGGTGCTTTTTATATAGTACACTGGGATTAATGGAGAGGACTGCGTGAGGCAGAGGAGTTAAAAGATCATTATCTGGGATACACATAGCCTTTTTTTTTTTTTTTTTAACCATGCTAGTATGCTGTAGCACAGTGGAAAGCTTGGACTTAAGCTCTGAGTTATTGCAGCTGTAAAATGATGATGTTAATAGTACTTACATATTTAGAATTATAAAAATTAAATGAGATGCCATATATAATGAGCACATGACAAACACTTAACAAATGAGCTTTTTGTATAGTTGGGAAATAAATTGTTACGGGTTACAAATAATTTTTTCCTGTTTTTTTAAAGATTGTTGAAAGCTTTGAAATCTAGTGTGTTAAAAATAATTTTCATTTTTATAGCCTTTATCTTTGAAACAATCACAGAATGTAGTTTTTGATGAGTTCAAATAGTTTTTACTGTGGGAGTATTTGACCAGAGCAACGGAACAGTTAAAAGTTTATTGTCAGGGAACCAGCAGTTAGCGTAATGGCTATGTCGCTGGACTCCCACGTAGTCGACCGCGGTTCGTGTCCTGGACCCGGTGGCTTAAAACTCACGCCGGGCACGTGTGCGTGCGTGCCCAAGATCCCGAGAGGAGAATGGAGGAGAAGGGATTGCGGCATGACCATCCCCCCTGGGGGGGTGATTTCTCACTTTCTGTCTCTATGTCTCTCTCTGTCTGTCTGGCGAGCGCACGCGCCCTACAGTGAAAATCTCTCTCAAAAAAAAAAAGTTTATTGTCAAATGATAAAGTATTTGAATTGCGTGTCTCTTTTTTTCATTTGGGAAATGGAAGGGTGGGATAATGTAGTTTCTGGGGGGCAGCCAGGTTAGCATCTAACTATGGAATTTAGAGCTACTGTAAAGGAACTTGGAAATCAAGAAGTTAGGTTGGTTGTCTGTGTAGATGTTAAGAAAGACTGAGCCAAAAGTGTTCGAGTCATCTGTGTTGGAAGTGGCCAAAAGGTTAAAAGATGACGTCAAGAAGAGAAAGGGAGAATTAAAAGGAAACTGATGGTGACCAGAAAAGGAGAGTGTGATATGCACAAGAATAAAGAAAGGATTGTAAAGAGGGAATGGATAATATAATTTAATATCGATATTTGTGGATAAACTGCTCATAGGTTAACACATCTTGTAAAAGTTGGTGAACAGTTGCCTGCCTGAGGTAGTCTAGCATTTGTTAAACTCTGTTGTGTTCCACAAAGTTCTTTTGTAGTTTTCATAGCTTTGTTCTTTTGGCATCTGGGGTTGTAGTTGGTGGTGTATCTCAGGATAGAATAACTGTAAATTTGGACCATTTGTGAACTAGGGAATGTTTATACTTTTTTTTTTTTTAATTCCCTTATTACTCTGCCAGAAAGTTGTGAAAAGCACTATTTTGGAGTCTTAAATGCTTGGGTGTACATAATTACCCTATCACTTATTAATTCTTAGACCTTAGACAAGTCAGATAAACTCTTAGGAAACCTGAAATTTCATTACCTATAAACTAGGAAAAGAATATTACAGGATTTTTTTTTTTTGTGGAGATTCAAAAAATATACTCCTAGTCCTCAATACTAAGCCTGATAAATAATAAGCACTTAATATTGGATACATTAGCCCCAGTACCTTTATCCAGTGTTTTTTGTTCTAGTTTTGTAAAATTCTAGTCTATTTGGCATTGCTAACATTTTTTTGTCTTTAGAAATATCTAATCTGTTTGGAAATCTTAAACAGTATTTTATTTAAAATATTCCTCTTAAATATCCCTTGGACAGCTGGATTAGAATGACTTGATAAATTGTCCTTTATTTTGTGATAAAAATAGTTTTTTAAATAATTTTCTGTATTATAAACCTTTGCCATTTAAGTCTTGAATGAAATACTTTAAGCAGTGCACCAAGCCATAGTGTTTAACTTGTATAGTAACTTGAAGCAAATTATTTTAAAATTGTAATTAAAAAAAAAAAAAAAGTCAGTACAACTGCCCTTTACACATGAGTGATTATGAGAGTCAGAGGATATCTTCACAGAAAACTACACTGTAGACCTGGCTGCATAATGTAAAATGTTGTTATGTCTCATGCTTTATGTAGTCTTCTTTTTCGAAATTTTTTTTAGAATTATTTATTATTATTATTATTTTCAATTTGCTCTAGGCACATGCACACCAGACGTGGGTAGTGGGCACTGAGAAAGCAAGCCGCCAGGGCCTATACTTGAATCGTGGTGGCCGTATGGAAGTCCAGTGCCTTAACTATCCTTTTTTGAAATATTAAATGAGCACCTTGAAATTAGTTCTGTCATGATACTTATTTTTTTTTTCCTACATAACCTCTGCCTGAGGTCTCAGGTTCAATAACTTTTAAATTTATGACGTTTCATAACAGTATTTTCTTTAAGCAGAGAACCAGATGGAGGATTGAAATATAACTTTAATAGCAAATTCAGTTGTTTCATTTTCTTTTCTTTTCTTTTCTTTTAAATTTACAGGGCTGATGGAGTTATGAGAACAATGAACACAGAAAAACTTCTAAAAACTGTACCAATCATTCAGAATCAGATGGATGCACTTCTTGATTTTAATGTAAGCTGATTTAATGTAAATTTTAAAAAATTAGATTATAATTGATTAGAGTTGTCAAGTTTTCAAAGACTTTAGTTTTTCTTTACTGAAACATATTAGGTAAGAGTTTTCTGTAAATATTGTCCAAAGTCAAATTACTTACCATTTTTATGATTATTTTAGATTTAGTCTGATTTCTTAGAGTTTCTTCTCTAGCTCTAGAATTTTAGGATGTACAAATTAAGAAAATGATGGAGAGGTAAAGGTATTGATCTGAAAACCTGTTTTTGCTAAAGCCTTTTTGATTTTAAAAATGTGTAAGAATTTCCTTTATAAATAACCAACTTAATGTTTTTCTTTATCTACTTTGTAGCACTGAGAGTGTGACAGTTATTCAGATATAATATGTTCTAATACATGTAATAGCCTGTTATAAAGCTATTGTCCATGGGCACTGTGTTCCTTGGATTGTTTGTTTTAATAATCATTACTTCAACCAAGTTGTTGGTTTTCTCATTTGTTTCTAATATGTTATAACTTAGCATTTTCAACTCTTTTTGTTGGCATTCTCTCTTTTTTTTGGGGGGGGGGGAGGTTTTTGCTATAGGGCGTGTGCGCTCGCCAGACAGACAGGCACAGACAGACAGATAGAAAGCGAGAAATCACCCCCCAGAAGGGATGGCAATCCCTTCTCTTCCATTCTCCTCTTGGGATATTGGGCATGCATGCACATGCGCCCGGCGTGAGTTTAAGCCACCGGGTCCAGGACACGAACCAAGGTCGACTACGTGGGAGTCCAGCGACTTAGCCATTATGCTAACTGCTGGTCCCTATTGGCATTCTCTTAAGACATTTTACTTCAGAAATTGTTAAGTGTGATTTAGTGAATGGGACATGCTAAAATTACTTTTTCCTTTAACACGGATTATTAAATTGTTAATTTTAAGCTTCATCAGAGTAGGAACCAGGTATGTTTTGTTTTGCTCTGTATCTCCATTGCCTAGTAATGTGTGGCACATAGTGCTTAATAAACATTGAATAAATAAATACTGTACATGTTTCATAGACTAGAAGAGGAGTTATAAAATGACAGCTTGCTGCCTGTTTTTACATGGCTTTCAAGCTAAGAATGATTTTTTCCATTTTAAAATGGTTGAAAATATTAATAGAAAATAAAATATTTTATGATAGGTAAAAATTGTGTGAAATTCACATTTCAGTGTCTGCAATAGTGTTACTGGAACACAGGCTTATTGGTTTACCTATTGTTTATGGTAAACCAATATGCTTTATGTGTTATAGTAGCAGAATTGAGTAGTCATTGACACCTGGCCCTTTACTAGGAAAGAAAATATTGCTGACCTTATTCTAGAAGTCATGGAGTATTGACATAATTACAGAGCATTATTTAGTTGTATGTGAGTCTCAAAAGGTTCAGACAAAAAATTTGTTTTATTTAGAATGAATTTTTTCTCATTTAACTTATTTTGGCTGTCTTTACAAAGTTACTTATTCTTTTTAGCATCTCTGTGTTATTTTATATAATAATTTTTGAGATCCTTTATTGATATTTACAGTTTTTCTAGTTTGATCCTAAATAATGTACTGAAGTGTATGTGTGTGTGTGTGTGTGTGTGTGTATGTGTGTATCTATAGAGTTAATGGTCAGGGGAAAAAATGTGGTAGTCCAAAGAATAAAAACATTTAAATTTTAGTAAATATTGTTAACTTAGACTTCAAATGTTTTGAACCAAATCACTTCTTAATAAGTACCTGTTATTGGCACTGAATAATCTGTTATTTTGATACCTACTAGTCTGATGTTCAAGAAAAGATATTTTAATTTGGTTGTATTTTCATTTACTTGTTAAGTTGAACTTTTTTTTTCCACATTTTGTTGACCATATCTGTTTTTTATATTGTAAATTCTTTCATTTTCTTTATTATTAGAATTCTTGCTATGTAATGGAAATCAACCCTGTTAGATAGTCTACAGATATATATACATACATCTTTTACTATTTGTTTACTATTTTCCTAAACTATCAATATGATTTTCATATATTAGATATTTGTGTTACCTAATTAACAACTGCAGAGTTAATTTAGTTTATCCTTTTGAATCATTCCTTGAGATAAAGCTATAGAAATTTCCACTGTGCTTGATAGATAAATGAGTATTATTTCTTACAGCAAAATTCATTGATAATAATAATAATGATAAACATTGATAATATATGTGCTAGCTACTATATGAGACTTTTTGTGATTATGATATCATTTAATTCTCCCACATGATAGGGAAATACTATTATTTTAAAGATGAGTTAGTTTATATTATAATATTGAGCAAATGTATATTGAAACAACAGCCTTTTTCTCAGCTTAACTGAGTACTGTCATTATTGTAGCCATGTGATAAATGCTGAACCAGAGTGAACTTAGAAATGGGCCTTTTTTTACCATTGGGAGTATTTAATGTTGAAATGAACTTACACTTTTATAACATTTGAGCTATAGCCTAGGAATTTCAAGAGTATAAAGAGTAAACAACATTAATTTTGTTCTCTATGACGTACTTTGGAATTAAAATGAGTGTTATGTTTTTATATGAATATAAACTCATTTACTAAGATTTTTGCACTATTTGGCTGTAACTCTGTAATAAATAAGAGAAAAATTTGAAAATTTATCCATTACGTAAGTATGATGAGACTTCAAACAGTTTTTGGAAAAATGGGATTAGTTTTACTTTGGTTAAAAAGTTATGAGATCCTCACATAGTATTTTCATAATACACATTTTCTACAGACGTTTTGAAGACTTACTTGTAGTAGAGAAAACACATTTTTTTCTCTAATATACCTTAATATGTGAGTACATGGTATTTTAGTTTGAAGGATTTTTTTTAAATGTTATTTAAAGTATTAGATTACCTAATCTTATTTTTCAATGTCTCCCCAGGTTAATAGCAATGAACTTACTAATGGGGTAATAAATGCTGCCTTCATGCTCCTGTTCAAAGATGCCATTAGACTGTTTGCAGCATACAATGAAGGAATTATTAACCTGTTGGGTAAATACTGCTGTAGCCTACCTAATAACATTTTATTTCTTGTGTCATATGGATAAATATATGAACTGAACTGCTACTTAAAGTGCCTAAGAACTCTTTCAGATAATATTTATTCATTTTCACAACTCAATTTGGAGAAAAGAATATTATACCTGCTTACATATGCAAGTGATTAAATACTTAATTTTTCAGCTAGATGAACTTTGTTTTAGATCTGTCTGTTCTTAAAATTCATTTAGTTAATTTTTAGAAATTAAAAATTTCTTAAAAATTATTGGCTTCAGATACTACATTTTACATTATATGTATTTTACCATGATGAAATTTTAAAAAGGTTAAAATTTTTTGTTTCAGAATTGCCTTATTTTCTCATAATTTATTCCACAATCAACTTTGTAAAATTTTCTAAATGTAATTTTAAAATCAACATTTATTTTAAATCTGCTGAGGGTACCTGTTACTTCTGAGGGATTTTAGAAATTTGTGGTACTTTATTGTATTGATTTGTTGGAAAAGTCATGAATTTTTTTTCTATGCAGAAATGCGTGATGACTTTTCCAACAACCCAATATATTCCATATATGTAGAATGCTGTTAATTTTGCCTAAATGTCCTCATTTATTTAAGTGAGATTTATTGGGTTGTCAGAAAAGTTATGACATTTTTTGGGGGGTTTCTATGTAAAAATGCATCATGACTTTTCCAGTGACCCAATAGATGGAGTGGATAACTGACTGCAAAAGTTGCCAAAGTATCAAGTGTCAGTTATCAGATGTGTTTAATGCAGTGTGCTTGTCCTCCAAGCTTTCACCATTTTTTTATAAGTATTTATTTAAATCATAGGCCGTATAGGTAGTAGGAGCTTATTTAGGGATACTTTAGTCTACTTGGATAGGGAAATTTTACTAATTTTTTCATAAATAATAAAAAAAAGAAGCCTTTTCTATAAAGATTTGGAAGGCACAGTCTTCCACACTATAGAATTAGTGTAAGTTAAGCAATTTACTACTACTTATTAATTTTTTTTTAATTGTCAGAGGGTGCTTATACTCTCCAGGGAGAACAAGAGAGAGAAAGCATCTCCCAGGGGAACATGACTGTTCTACAGTTATTTTTTACTTCATTCCATCAGCTTTGGGACATACCCACATACATGCCTAATATGTTTTTGAAGCCAGTACCAGGATTCAGACTGTGGTCAGCCACGTGGTATCTGGCTCCCCATGTATAGGACTTAACTACTGTGCTATACGGCCAACCCTTATATATTGGGTTGCTGGAAAAGTCATGATGTCTTTTTCTATGCAAAAATGTGTCATGAACTTTCCAACAACCCAGTATTAAATTTAAATTAGAGTTCATAGTGACATTTGAATATCTAAATTGCCATATTGTTAGTATTGTATTAATAAGTTATTTGGAAATAGATATTCCAATTGTAAACAGAGTAAAGTGTGATGTGTGCTTTCATGTAAATATATAGGGAATTGTGAGGAAAGTATTGTGGAACAAACTAGTAATATAAGTAAAGTATTTGAAAATTTTAAAATATAATAGCATCTCTATTCTAATTTGGTTTTCAACATCTAAGCGGATTTAACACTGATATTTTCTTACAGGACTTGTGTATTCTCTGAGAGACCTCACTCTTTGGAGCTATTACTTGATCTTTTTCATTTTTGAGTGATATATTTTTATGTTAATAAAGGTATTTTTTATTTATATTTGACAGAAAAATATTTTGATATGAAAAAGAACCAGTGCAAAGAAGGTCTTGATATCTACAAGAAGTTCCTGACTAGGATGACAAGAATCTCAGAATTTCTTAAAGTTGCAGAGGTAAAATATCTTTCAATTATTAGGGCTCCTGACTTGGTTTTTTGTTTGTTTGTTTGTGAGTATGAATTTTTTTTTTTTTTTGAGAGATTTTTGCTATAGGGCGCATGTGCTTGCCAGAGAGACAGAGAGACAGAAAGCAAGAAATCACCCCTCGGGGGGGATGGGATAATATTTATTCATTTTCACAACTCAATTTGGAGAAAAGAATATTATACCTGCTTACATATGCAAGTGATTAAATACTTAATTTTTCAGCTAGATGAACTTTGTTTTAGATCTGTCTGTTCTTAAAATTCATTTAGTTAATTTTTAGAAATTAAAAATTTCTTAAAAATTATTGGCTTCAGATACTACATTTTACATTATATGTATTTTACCATGATGAAATTTTAAAAAGGTTAAAATTTTTTGTTTCAGAATTGCCTTATTTTCTCATAATTTATTCCACAATCAACTTTGTAAAATTTTCTAAATGTAATTTTAAAATCAACATTTATTTTAAATCTGCTGAGGGTACCTGTTACTTCTGAGGGATTTTAGAAATTTGTGGTACTTTATTGTATTGATTTGTTGGAAAAGTCATGAATTTTTTTTCTATGCAGAAATGCGTGATGACTTTTCCAACAACCCAATATATTCCATATATGTAGAATGCTGTTAATTTTGCCTAAATGTCCTCATTTATTTAAGTGAGATTTATTGGGTTGTCAGAAAAGTTATGACATTTTTTGGGGGGTTTCTATGTAAAAATGCATCATGACTTTTCCAGTGACCCAATAGATGGAGTGGATAACTGACTGCAAAAGTTGCCAAAGTATCAAGTGTCAGTTATCAGATGTGTTTAATGCAGTGTGCTTGTCCTCCAAGCTTTCACCATTTTTTTATAAGTATTTATTTAAATCATAGGCCGTATAGGTAGTAGGAGCTTATTTAGGGATACTTTAGTCTACTTGGATAGGGAAATTTTACTAATTTTTTCATAAATAATAAAAAAAAGAAGCCTTTTCTATAAAGATTTGGAAGGCACAGTCTTCCACACTATAGAATTAGTGTAAGTTAAGCAATTTACTACTACTTATTAATTTTTTTTTAATTGTCAGAGGGTGCTTATACTCTCCAGGGAGAACAAGAGAGAGAAAGCATCTCCCAGGGGAACATGACTGTTCTACAGTTATTTTTTACTTCATTCCATCAGCTTTGGGACATACCCACATACATGCCTAATATGTTTTTGAAGCCAGTACCAGGATTCAGACTGTGGTCAGCCACGTGGTATCTGGCTCCCCATGTATAGGACTTAACTACTGTGCTATACGGCCAACCCTTATATATTGGGTTGCTGGAAAAGTCATGATGTCTTTTTCTATGCAAAAATGTGTCATGAACTTTCCAACAACCCAGTATTAAATTTAAATTAGAGTTCATAGTGACATTTGAATATCTAAATTGCCATATTGTTAGTATTGTATTAATAAGTTATTTGGAAATAGATATTCCAATTGTAAACAGAGTAAAGTGTGATGTGTGCTTTCATGTAAATATATAGGGAATTGTGAGGAAAGTATTGTGGAACAAACTAGTAATATAAGTAAAGTATTTGAAAATTTTAAAATATAATAGCATCTCTATTCTAATTTGGTTTTCAACATCTAAGCGGATTTAACACTGATATTTTCTTACAGGACTTGTGTATTCTCTGAGAGACCTCACTCTTTGGAGCTATTACTTGATCTTTTTCATTTTTGAGTGATATATTTTTATGTTAATAAAGGTATTTTTTATTTATATTTGACAGAAAAATATTTTGATATGAAAAAGAACCAGTGCAAAGAAGGTCTTGATATCTACAAGAAGTTCCTGACTAGGATGACAAGAATCTCAGAATTTCTTAAAGTTGCAGAGGTAAAATATCTTTCAATTATTAGGGCTCCTGACTTGGTTTTTTGTTTGTTTGTTTGTGAGTATGAATTTTTTTTTTTTTTTGAGAGATTTTTGCTATAGGGCGCATGTGCTTGCCAGAGAGACAGAGAGACAGAAAGCAAGAAATCACCCCTCGGGGGGGATGGCCACGCCACAATCCCTTCTCCTCCATTCTCCTCTCAGAATCTTGGGCATGCACGCACATGTGCCTGGCATGAGTTTAAGCCACCGGGTCCAGGACTTGAACCACAGTCGACTACATGGGAGTCCAGCGACATAGCCATTACACCAACAGCTGGTCCCATAAGGATGGATTTGCAATAAATCACTCATACATTTGAAAGAAATGTTTTTAATTTTTTTTTTTAATTGGTAAGTAGCACATGTGCTTACCAGAAAGACGAAGACCCCTCCCCATCGAGTGTGGTCATGCCCCAATTCTTTTACCGCCATTTCTTCTTCAAGATTTTGGACACATACATACACCCACCTGGTGTGTTTTTCAAGCTACTGGGGCTAGGTTTCAAATTGTAATCAGCCACATAGGATTCAGCTCCTACTGTTCAGTGCTTAACAGCTACTGTATTATATGGCTGGCGCTGAAAGAAATGTTTTAAATCTAGGAGGTACATAGTCTACTATCTTAGGGTGCAATATATCATTCTATGCCATGGTTTGAATATAATATTGAATAAAACATGCTGCATATTCAGTTTAATACATAGTTTTTAAAGTTGCTATAGTGTACATGCTGCCTCTGGAGAGACAGGGAGGATGGCCATGCCACAATTCTTTATCTACTGTTCACCTTTCAGGATTTTGGGCATGCACATATACATAGGCCCAACATGTTTTTTAAGACGCTGGGTCTGAGCCTACATAACTGGCCATGTGAGATCTAGCCACTTTAACCTCCATGCCACCTGCTGGCCATAATTTAGTATTTTTAAATCATGTACTTCTTTTTTTTTTTTTTTTAAAGAATTATTTTATTTAACTTTATTTATTCATTTATTTTATTTTAATTTGACCAGAGAGGAAGAGAGAGAGAGAAAGCTACCAGGTCCGGGACTCAAACCGCAGTCAGCCATATGGGAGTCCAGCACCCCTAACCACCATGCCACCTGCTGGCCCCGTCATCTACTTCTTTATAACATTAAGTAGATAGCATATAGTAGTGGTAGTAATTTTTTATGTCTAGAATTAACCATATATTTGAGTAGGTTTATTCTGTTAAATGTAGTAGAGAATATTCAGTTTCAGCACATGTCTCTTTCGTCCAGTGAGACTTGCACTAGAGCCAGCCACATAATTAAAAAAATGTTTTTATTCCCCTGCAAAGGTGGATTTCATTCATTTGTTGTTTCTCATTGATTCTTAAAGCCATGATTGTAGGTTATAGCATAATTCAGTTTTTCAGATCTGTTTAAACAATACTTTTCTTTTCTTTTGGAGAGGTTTTTGCTATAGGGGGCGTGTGCTAGCTAGGAGAGAGACAGAGAGACAAAAAGCGAGAAATCACCCTCCAGGGAGGATGGCCACGCTGCAATCCCTTCTCCTTCATTCTCCTCTCAGGATCTTGGGTACGCACGCACACGTGCCCAGCGTGAGTTTAAGCCGCTGGGTCCGGGACTCGAATAGTGGTTGACTACATGGGAGTCCAATGACATAGCCGTTACACTAACTTAAATTGTCATGAAAAGTAGTTATGATAAGGCTTATGGCATTATCTTGCTAGCCCATAGGCGGCTCTTAAGATTTTGTTTTGTTTAAATTTGCTTATTTCTTCCATGAGCATGAGAGAGACAGCACCTCCAACAAGGCCTTGTTTCTCTGTCCCACCCTCAGCCTTAGCCATCCCTGGATCATGGGCTAGTGTGGGTCTGTTGTACTCAGAGGTCTATGGAGGTATTTCAGAGACGTGAACCAGGACCTTTGAGTTTTACCTCTGCACCACCATCTGTCTGCAATTTGATGTTTTTTTTCTTTCTCTGGCCCATATGTATCTCTGTTAGACATGTTTTACCAGAGTAATTTGATCCTTAAACAAAGTAATCACTCTGGAACTAGCAAGTTGAGTGATTATAAACTCTAGTACTATAATGTTGATTAATTCTGTATAGGATAGAACATGGTGATGAGACCTTTGAAGAAAATTGTTTTGTTGTTAGTTAATTCACTGTTTTATGAAGCCTACTGAAATTTATTTTGGATTTAAAGCTCTTTCAAGAAGATATCAGTGGAGTTTTTTTGTTTTATTTATTTATACATACCATTTCTTTAGAGCCAGTCATGTTCTAAATCAGAAGAAGGTAGTGTTTATACTATGATTCCAGTAAATTCTTTAAATAAGTTTCTTTTCTCTTTGTCCTCTTATGTTCTTTGCATTTTGTAGTTGTAGTTACTGACTTAAAGTTTAAGCACTTTTTTACCTTAGGATCTTACTCTGAGGTGGCTAGCCCATCAATCTGCTACATATAATGTAGGAAATAGGAAGAGCCCCTGTCCTGAAATATTGTCAAGGAGACTGTCTTTGAGCTTGCAGTTTCAGGAGACCTTAGTTATTTAAGTAAAGGCAAGAGTAATCTCTTGTAATATGCCTGAAGGGAACAAATGTACCAGGCAGTGATTAGCTAATATCTGAGTATTAATTCATCAGATTTCTTACATTATTATGGGACTAGCCCCTGAGAGATTGAGAAAAGGAAGAGAAAATGATTAGAAAATTATACATAGCCAAAGCAGCAAAGACAATTTTCTTTTTCTTTTTTTTTTAAGAATTGTTTATTTAATTTTATTTATTCATTCATTTATTATAATTTGACCAGAGAAAGACACACACACAGAGAAAGGGGGGGGGGATGAGAAAGCACCAGATCCAGGACTCAAACTGCAGTTGGCCATGTGGGAATATCCAGCGCCATAACCACCATGCTACTTGTTGGCCCCAAGACAGTTTTCTAATTTGGGTGCTAGGAACCATTTTTAACTTTTTGATGAAAATTTTCTAGTGCCTAAGCATCAAGAGCGTGCATTGAGAGTGCTCTGTGGAAACTTTATATTCTGGCTAGATAATCCTTGATATTTGTATAAAACCTGGCCTACCTGCCTGAAGATAGCTTTGTTTTATTTATTTATTTATTATCTACTTATCTATTTATTTATTTATTTGAAGAGGTTTTTGGCTATAGGGCACATGCACTCGCCAGAAAGACAGACAGAAAGAGAGAAATCACCCCCACAGGAGGGATGGCCATGCCACGTCCCTTCTCCATTTTCCTCCTGGGATCTTGAGCACGCACGCACGCACGCACACGCGCCTGGCATGAGTTTAAGTCACTAGGTCCAGGACTCAAACCACAATCGACTACATAGGAGTCCAGTGACATAGCCATTATGCCAACTGCTGGTCCCCAATTTAGTTTCTTAATTTTTTTTATGCCCCAAGAAACTTAATTCATTTATAGTTAGTCTTCTTCATACTTGCCTTAGGTTATCATTTGACTATGGAAGAGATGGGTTTTTAAGGTAGTGACAGTAGCTTATAGGTGTTCAGAAGATACGAGAACGGTAATTTAATAGACTTATTGAAATTCCAATTTTGGTTCTCTTACTGTTAGAATTTCTAGATCTATTACTATCTAAGCCATGGGAAATAGTGGTATCTTTGAAGATTAAAAAAAATTTTTTTGAGAGCTTTTTGCTGTAGGACACGTGTGTTCAGTGGAGAGACAGAGAGACAAAGAGATATTAAGTGAGAAATTGCCTCCTTCCCCCAGGAGGTATTGCCACACTACATTCCCTTCTTTCCACTCTCCTTGGGATTTGGGGCATGCATGCAGATGCACCCAGCATGAGTTTCAAGCCACTGGGTCAGGGATTTGAACCATGGTCACCCATGTTGGAGTCCAGCACCTTAATCACCATGCTACCTGCTGGCCCCAAAGATGAAATATTTTTATTTTTAAATAGTCTATCAAGAATATTAGCAGTACTAGTCATAAAAGTCATTTCTCCAGATTTTATTTATTAAACATGTTTATCATTTTTATCTGTTAAATACAATGCTTCTTTTTACAGCAAGTTGGAATTGACAGAGGTGATATACCAGACCTTTCACAAGTAGGTATATTTTTAAAATATTAATCTATCTGTTGTGTATTGCTAGGTGTAAAGAATACTAAGATTGGTAATGTATGCAACTTTACCATCAAGAAGATAGATCAGTGTGAATTTTCTTGAAAGACTTTAACATTTTGATATATTGCTGGAGATTGTTCCAACATTATGGCCATGTGAAATGATCTACATATTTCTAATATATTGGTGGCCTACTCCCTACCCAATTGTTCCTTTATTCCCTTTCATCTTTCTCTCTTTACTGTCCTCATTATTTAGGGGGGGGGAAAAAAGAAGAAAAAACTTTGAGAACTGAACTTAGTGAACAAATATGTCACTGAATTACTGGTGGGAAATTACTTTATGCAGGATTTGTTTCCTGTTTTAAACCTCTCAGTTAAAACATTTCACTCAGGTAGAAGTATTAAATAGTGATAAACCTCAAAATATATTATTGGGTTAAGAGAAAAGACTTTAGAGTAAGACTGTTGAAATTTGAGTCCTGGCTGTGCCACTTACTTTAAGCTTCAGTGTCATCCTCTATAAAGTGGAGATATTACCATATCTACCACTTAAATAGTTTGAGGGATTGAATGAGTTAATGCATACATACATACATACATAAAAATTTAAAAATAAAGCATTAACCCATCAAATAATATTATCTATTATTATATTGTCATTATCATCATCTTCAAAAAAGCTTCTAGGGAAGAAACTTAATACCTGCAGCTTTTTCTGAACAGAGTTTTATTTATAAAGCATTAAGAATGAAAGTACCTGGCATAAATTCTTCCTTTTAACACTTGTGTCAGTGTTCTCCTCAACAGTTAACATCTCTTTGCCTTATTTTGAATTGTTTTGGGATCTCTTCTAAAGAACTTCTTGTGAATAGTTCTTACTGTGTTTCTCTTTACTCACTTGTTCTGATTCATCTTTGTGATCTTAAGGCTAAGAATATGCAATAGACCTAGTTATGGATTATATGTAAAAAGCTGGCCTGCATATGTCCACTTGAGATAAATTGGCTTTATTAAGATAGACGATATTATTCTGGGCTAAAAATGGTAAGAGTCATTGTTTGAGTAATGTGTAGTGTAAAATAATTTGACATCTTCAGATTTCCCCCATTACGTACCCTTTTTATCATGTCAGCTTTCACCGTATTTTATTTGAAAATCATCACTTTCAGGCCTGTAGAAGTGTCAGGCCATCTTCATCTGTCTTCAGTTCTTCTGTCACTTATAGTCACTTCTTACCCTCTCCATATACAATCATTGTTTTGATTTCTAATAACTTAGTTTTGTTGGTTCTTGAACCTAATATAAATGTAATCATACAAATATTTACTCTTAAATCTGGCTTCTTTTGCTCATGATAGAGTTTTGAAATGTGTTCATGTTGTTGAATATAGTTTTAATTTATTTTTCTTTATTGCTGAGTAGTATTTCATTATTAGAAATTATCTTAATATTGTCTATTTATTTTCCAAATGAAGGACTTTTGGATTGGTTGTGGCTATTGAATACTCTAAAGCTTCTTAAAACATTCTTAAACATGTCTTTTCTTATGGAGATAAGTTTTGATGTCTCTTAGGTAAATAATTAAGAGTGGGGTTAGGTCATTAAGGTAGGTGTATATTTTACTTTTATAAAAAAATACCTTGATCCCTTTTCAAGATGATGTCTTTCTCTTGTCAGTGTATGAGAGTTTGGTTGTTCCATGTTGCCAACAACATTTGATGTTGACAGTTTGTTTAGTTTTAGCCATTCTAGTGGATAAAAACCATATATTTTATTGTGATTTTGATTTATATTTCCTTGATACTAGTCTTAAGTATTATTTATCAGTGAATATTCCAAAGTAGTGATTGGACACTTTAAATTACTCGGCAAGTACTTACTAAGTTCCTGCTGCATGTCTAGCTTTTCGGGGTATGTTTTTATTTAAAATACTATGTCTAGCTTTTAGGAATATGTTTTTGTTTAAAAGTGCAAGTAAGTATTTTTAAAAATGTAGTCTTTATAGGATCTTCTTAATGTTTCATGTTTACATAGTCTTCAGTTTTTATATTTTTGGTAATGTTTATTAATGCCTCCAACTAGGTCGTGTTTAGTCATAAAAATTAACATTGTCACTTTTATTAAGTAGTTAAAATAATACTGTTAATTGGTACTTGAGGAACATACTTATTAATTTTTGATACTCATGTATATTAGCTGATAACTTGATTTATTTTGACCAACTGGCCTGTTTATCTCAAAATTCTTAATATTTGTGCCATTTCAGGCCCCCAGCAGTCTTCTTGATGCTTTGGAACAACATTTAGCTTCCTTAGAAGGAAAGAAAATCAAAGATTCCACAGCTGCAAGCAGGTACATTATATTCTTCACAGGGCGAAGAAAAGGAATGATTTCCCTCCCCCCCCATCTTGAGGGACTAGATGAACCCGATCAAGTACCAAGTTACTTAATTTCTTTGTCTCTTGATTTAATTATCTACAAAATGGGTGTAGTTATAGTTGCAGCTGATAGAATTGGTGATTAATTCTTATGGTGTCTTTGTTCAACAGTCACAGTAGCCCTGTGAAGTATGTATGTAGTGATGTTGGTACATAAACATAAAATCCAACATTATGTTTTATCATTGTTTTCTGTTGCCAGCTCATGGGATTGATTATTTACATTACATATTTTAGTTAGTTTATTCAGTTTTGAGATAATTTTTCAGACTAAGACCACTTAACCTATTAAATTGAAATGAACACAAATCTCAATCTTATAACATGACTGTGTTGGGTTGCGTAATTAATAATTCTCATGTGTACTTAGGAAGACTTCCTTTAACAGTACAAAGAAAGAATTTATATTACATAAAATGAGAACCTTCTTTTTGTTCTTTTTTAACTTTGTAAAGTTCTTTTTAAAAAATATTTTCTTTTAGTTATTTTTTAGTAATAAAATTAAATAATGTTTTTTTTCTTCTTAAGAGAGATTTTTGCTATAAGGTGCATGCACGTGTTGAAGAGACAGAGAGACAGAAAGTGAGAAATCACCCCCCAGGGGAGATGGCCATGCCACAATCCTTTCTCCTCTCTGGATCTTGGGCACATATGCACACCTGCCTGGCATGAGTTTAAGCCACCGGGTCCAGTACTCGAACCGTGGTCGACTACATGGGAGTCTAGAGACATAGCCATTACGCTAACTGCTGGTCCCCAGGTCTAGGATTTCAACCACGATCTGCCATATGGGAATCCAGAGATGTAACTTACACTATTTGCTGGTCCTAAGATTGAAATAATTTGTAAAGGAAAGTGTCAGTAATGGATTTTAGTATTTCTTTTTCTTTCATTTTTGTTACAGGATGCATGTAGCACTTGTCAGAGAGAGAGAGAGAGAAAGTGAAAAATCACCTCCGAGCAGGATGACTACATTGCAGTCCTTTCTCCTCTAGTCTCCTTGGCATTTTGGGAACGGTCACACACATGCTCCGGGGTGATTTTCAAGCTGCTGAGTCTGGGACTCTACTGTAGTGTCGGCCCTGTGGGTCCAGGTCATTAACCACCACACCATCTACTGACCTCTTGATACCTATTTTTAATCCCATATTTACACTTTGAATTTTCTAGTAGGGTTTTAGAAATAACAGCCAAAATTACAAGATCCAGTTGTTTGAGAAAGTATTGAAAAGTATAGTCACATAGTTTAAGTATACCAATTTACTTAAAATGTTATAAAATTTGTTGAGTTCCTTGCATTTCTGGTCACAATTATATTATTCTTTCTTTGTCTTCCTAGTTGTATCTTTTTATCAGCTTACTTACAATACTGATTTTATATAAAATTTAAATACTTTTTGCCACTTTATTTGCTTAGAGCAGAAATTAATGACATTTATTATGTGGTAAAAGGAAAACTCCTAACGATTAGGGTAGTTCTACAGGTTGAAATTCTTTATGACATATTTTTTAGTTAACCTAGAATTAATGTTTGGGAATTTAATGTTGGGGTTTTGGGAATGGTTAAGTGTTTGGCAGAAGGGAAAAATGGTGTGACTGGCTGTGACTCTTTCAGTGAGAGGGGATGCGTTGTGTTTGTATAATACATTTGAAAAGCAAATTCTAGTTTAGCAGAAGAGTTGCACATAAAAAGGAGGTGCCACAGGGACTGGTGAATGGGTCAAAACCAGTCTTATTTTGAAGGAACCTCTGGGGATGACATTTTTGGTGAAATACTAAGACACATATTACTTATTACTGGTATCTAGGCTTGGTGCTCCTGTAGTAGCACTGCCAAGACCCAGGCTGGACATTAGTAGAGGATCTTTCCCGTCAGAAACTCAGTACTTCATCAGGGCTTTACTGGGAATAGGTAGCTTTTCCCAGTTGCATTTGTTTCATCTCTTGAGGTTTGGAAGAGCAATGTGCCCTGCTCTATTTGAAATCCTTTCCAGGAACACTTATTTCACAAGCAGTAAATCTACATGCAAGTCAGCAATATTTTAATCCCTACAGTCCTCTAGGTGACTGAAATATTTCATCTGACTGGTTTTCAGTCCATAACTTAACTTCATAATGTTAACTCCCATTCATGGCAAGGTTGCCAGACTGTTTTCATGACCTGAGTATAATGTGCATTGTTTGCTAAAAGCCAAATTACCTCTGTCCATTTGTCTTAGGGCTACAACACTTTCCAATGCTGTCTCTTCCCTGGCAAGCACTGGTCTGTCTCTGACCAAAGTGGATGAAAGGGAAAAGCAGGCCGCATTAGAAGAAGAACAAGCTCGTTTAAAAGCTTTAAAGGTAAGTGTGTCCATTACCTTCATTTGGAAAAAATGAGGACATAAGTAAATGGGGGCCTCCACACTCACTTAAGTATTTAAAGTACAGTTAATTGGGGCCGATAGGTGGCATGGTGCTTTAAGGCAGCTGGACTCCCGTGTGGCTGACTCTGGTTCAAGTCCTGGACCTGGCAGCTTGCTTTCTCACTTTCCCTCTCTCCGTCTCTTTGTGGTCAACTTTTAAATATAAAATAATGGCAGTAAATACAATTAAATAATTTTTTTTTAAAAAAAAGTACAGTTGACTAATGAACTGAAACTCCATTTAATTTTAAGACTTATTGGCTAAAACAGAATATTCTGCTATGGAAGCAAAATTAGAAAATCTTTTTTTTTCCTTTCCTTTTCTTTTCTTTTTTTTTTTTTCAGAAGCTATGCAAACATACCTGGTTTCTGGATTCCTTATGGTAGTTCTTTTTTTCAACAGGAACAACGCCTAAAAGAACTTGCAAAGAAACCTCATACCTCCTTAACAACAGCAGCCTCTCCTGTGTCCACCTCAGCAGGGGGAATAATGACTGCACCAGCCATTGACATATTTTCTACCCCTAGTTCTAACAGGTAGGAAAAGAGGTTAAGTTTACCTTTGAATACTTAGAAGTTCAAAGACTTCTAGTAGGAAATTTGTGGAGCTTTTCAGGTTTTCTGTGATTTATGATTTTATAAGTGCATGAATTCATACAAAGACAGTGGCGATAAATGGTATTGGTATAGTACCTAAGTGTAAAGTGATTAGCTAAGATTTTACATATTAAGGAAATGAAAGGTGGCTAAATTACTGATATATACTAATTTGAACGTAGTAGTTATCTCTGAGCAAACTTTTTATTATGTGTAAGTTATAATTAAAGACATTTAGGAAGTATCTAATAGTTTAGGAAGACCCTTTAGTACTCTTAGGTATGTGGATGTGGTACTGCTTTTATCTTTTCATTGGGGGGGCTGGCAGGTGGCGGTGGTGGTTAAGGTGCTGGACTCCCATATGGCTGACCATGATTTTAGTCCCAGACTTATCGACTTGATTTCTCACTCTCCTTCTTGCTCACTCTCTGTCTCTCTCTGGTCACATTGAATAATAATATTAATTATATAAAATTGAATAAATAATTCTTTTTTAAAAATAAATATTTTAGGACCAGTAGTTAGCATAATGGCTATGTTGCTGAACTCCCATGTAGTCGACCGCAGTTTGAGTCCCATATCTGGGGGCTTAAACTCACGCTGGGCATGTGTGCGTGCGTGCCTGCCCAAGATCTTGAAAGGAGAATGGAGGAGAAGGGATTGCAGCGTGACTATCCTCCCTGGGGGGTGATTTCTCGCTTGCTGTCTATCTCTCTCTCTCTCTCTCTCTTTCTGGCGAGCACATGCGCCCTACAGCAAAAACCTCTCCAAATAAATAAATATTACATTGAATGCTAAATGTTTTTTATATCTTATTACATGATATTAAACTCGGTAATCCAAACCAGTAACAGAATTGCCAGATTTCTTGGTGTTGCAGCCTAGCAAGCCAACTTTAATAATTTTGTTGTCTAATTTAAGCTTTTTACTAACAGAAATCTATTAGCTTGTCAGGAAAGTCATGTTTTTGTTTTTGTTTTGTTTTTTTTTTATGCAAAAGTGTATCATGATTTTTCAGACAACCCAATAGTATGCTTAGGCTAATTTCATTAATTGGCCTTTTCTAAATCTGTTTTCTAAATCTATTTTTTACCTCAAAGAAGTTAGAGTAGTTTAAAAGTCAGATTTTTGTTTGTTGGTTTGTTCATTATTATTATTTTTTTTTGGTAGAAATTTTTGCTATAGGGCACATGCACTAGCCAGACAGACAGAGAGAGAGAGAGACATAAAGCGAGAAATCACCCCTTGGGGGGATGGCCACACCAAAATTCCTTCTCCTCCATTCTCCTCTTGGGATCTTGGGCACGCATGCACATGTGCCTGGCGTGAATTTAAGCCACCAGGTCTAGGGCTCGAACTGCGGTCGACTACATGGGTGTTCAGCGACATAGCCATTACACTAACTGCTGGTCCAAAAGTCAGATTTTTGTTTGAATCCTGGCTCTGTAGCTTCTTAACCTTTTCTGAAAAATCTGTATCCAAATGAGATAATAAGTGCTAAAGGTAGTTGTTGTTAATCTAAGTACCAAAATCAACTGGAGATCAAGCCACAGATGTCTGGTACTTACCCCCGCAGAGTTTCAGATTCAGTAGATATGATAGATTTCATTTCTTTCACTCTCTCAAATGATTATATAGGTTTGTTGAAGTGCTTAGAGCATGGTAAGTGCTCTAGAGAGTGGCATTTTGTTTTAATTGATTTTTGTGGTCACTGCTGTACATTTTATAAAAGGTCTTCCTCCCTCATACTGACTCAACTAAGTGTAACTTTTACTAACAGAACTGCTACTTGCTTCATGCTTTCTCAATTGCTACCTAATTCCTCAACTTTTAGTAGATGTTTGTTTAATTTAGTTCTTTGTTTTTCTTTCATCTTTCCTTTTTGTTTTTGTATGCCTAATTTCTAGTAAGACTAGAAATTAAGGGGGCAAGTTCTAAACCACTCACTGGAGAGAGAGACAGTGAGAGGGAAGATCAGAAATAATTCCCCAGGGGCATGGACACACTGCAGTCCCTTCTCCATTCTTCTTGTGGGATTTTGGGCATGCACGCATACATGCCTGGCATAATTTTCAAGTCACCAGGTCCAAGATGGGAACAATGTTTGACCACATGGGAGTTCAGTATCTTAACCATCATGCCATCTGCTGGCTCCAGGGTGTTGAATGTTTGTTTAATAGGAACATTAATATTGTGTATGTGATTCAAGTCCTATGAAAGCAGGGGGGAAATCGTAAAAGTAATAAAATTTTGTAGGCATCTGGTGTAGTCAGAGTGTACTTATCTGTGAAGCTAGAAGCCATATGCCAACCTTACTTTGAGTCCCCCATCTGGTTGGCCTGAAAATACTGTGTACACATGCCCACCTAGAATCCTGGTGGGTGGGAGGAGTGAAGGAAGAAGATTGAGTCATGTCCAGACACTGTTAGACTGCTTCTCTCTTTCATACTTTTATGATTAAAAAAATAATAATAATAAACTACTGTGAAATTTTAGAATCATGTTGTCTAGGTTCATTTTGAAAAGGAAATGAATATTTTCCCGGAGAAGTCATTGATTCTTTTCAGAAGAGCTATTGTTATTTGAAACCTACATAAACTTAAGATACAAGATACGGTGTCTTAACATTGCCAGCCTTAGAAATATGAGAGACATGTAACTGTTACATTACTGAAACACTTCTTTTTTGAGAGTTACATTGTTGTGACTTTTTAAACTCCTCTCTAATGTTTTTCTTTGTGGTGGTGAGTGGTGGTTAATGTAACAAAGTAAATAAACTAGCTTTCTAAAATATTCTCTTAGCACGTCCAAGCTGCCAAATGATCTACTTGATTTGCAACAGCCAACTTTTCACCCATCTGTACATCCTATGTCAACTGCTTCTCAGGTAGCAAGTACATGGGGAGGTAAGCATGAATAAATTCTATTTTAGATGTTGTACAGACATTCTCTCCTTTCCAGATTGTGACATTTCACTTATTTGTATAATTTTGAGATATACTTGATATATGAGAAATAGTAAAACGGCCATGAAGTAAATTATCTTTTGAAGATATTTTTATTATAAATGTGATTTTTGGAATTTACATTAAATTAAATTATGAAGTGAGATTTTATGAAGGTGAAATTAATTGCAAGAGGAAGGACCAAATGTGTGTTTTATATAAAATCAATCTTTTAATATTGAATTTCTGTTCCATAATCAAAATCCATGATGTTCATTTTGCTTTTGGTATAGGAAAAAATTTACTTGAAGGTATAACAAAGTTCTAGTAAAACACAGATGGTGTTAGTACGCAGTGAACTGTGTTTTGACCAGGAATCTCCTGACAAACTTATTCTGTTTGTATTATCTTTAAAGAATTATTTATTTGATTTTATTATATTTTAATTTGCTTTAGGTCACATGTACTCACCAGAGAGAGAAAGTGAGAAACCAAGCTGCTAGGTCTGAGGGTCAAACCATGGTCAGCCATGTGGGAGTCCAGTGCCTTAACCACCATGCCACTTGCTGGCCCCTCTTTTTATATTTTATATTTATTTATTCCATTTCTTCTTCATTATTTTTGGTGGAGGGAGACATTTTTATAGGGCTTGTGCGCTTGACAGAGAGACAGAAAGTGAGCAATCACTCTCTGGGGGGATGGCCACGCTGCAATCCCTTCTCCTCCCGGAATCTTGGGCACACACACACACACACCTAGCGTGAGTTTAAGCCACCAGGTCCGGGACTCAAATTGCGGTTAACTACATGAGAATCCAGCAACATAGCCATTATGCCAACTGCTGGTCCCATTTCTTCTTCTTTTTAAATATTATCAGAGAGACAGAAAGAGAAAGAGAAGCAAGTCAGTAGGTCTAGGACTTGAACTGCAGTTGACTATGTTGAAGTCCAGTCCCCTAACCACCATACCACCTGCTGGCCCAGTCTATATTTTAAATGTTTTAGACTTACAAGATTTTAGCATTCAAATAATTTTCCTGTAGTACCAGCAGAAGTATTTGCTGCTCTTGAGTAGTCTATGACAGGATCACGACAATGGCCTGGCATCTGTGAAAGAGCCTAGTCCACCTCATTTTTTAAACAGGTTTACTCAGACATCTAGCATGTTTTCAGATCATCTCCTTTGATTGGTTTTGGTGCTTCTGTTTCTGTATATTTGTAATATTATTTTTTAAGTAGTCACCCAAAAATTACTGGTGAGGGAAAGGAGCTATTCTGAGAAAAAAGGATACTGTCTAAATTGAGAATGGCAAGATACCTTAAGATTTATTTTGGTTCATGTGTAAAATGAGAACTAATAGACTTACCTTTCATAGCAAAGATTAATTATTCAATTGAGTTTTTATAGTACATGAGCTAGGCTTTTTTCCCTTTTTTTTTTTTTTTTTTTGGGAGAGGTTTTTTTGCTATAGGGCGCATGCGCTCGCCAGACAGACCAGAGAGACAGAAGGCGAGAAATCACCCCCCAGGGAGGTTGGCAACGCCACAGTCCCTTCCATTTTCCTCTCAGGGTCTTGGGCATGCATGCACACGCGCCATGTGTGAATTTAAGCCACTGGGTCCGGGATTCAAACTGCGGTCGACTACATGGGAGTTCAGCGACGTAGTCATTACGCTAACTGCTGGTCCCCCTTTTTTCCAATTAAAAATAATTTTTTTAGAGAGATTTTTTTCTATAGGGCACATGCGCTCACCAGAGACACACAAAGGGACAGACAGAAAGTGAAAAGTCATCCCCCAAGGGGCTTGACTGCACCTCAATCTCTTCTCCTTCTTTGTCCTCTTAGGATCTTGTGCATGCACACACACATGTCCAGTGTGAGTTTTTTTTAATCGCCAGGTCCAAGACTGATAACCCACAGTCAACTACGTGAGAGTCCAGCAACATAACCATTACGTTATCTACTGGTCTGTCCAATTTTATTTTAATGATTTGAATTTTAAGAACATTTCTCTCTTTTTTTTTTTTTTTTTTTGAGAGGTTTTCGCTACAGGGCACGTGTGCTCGCCAGACAGACAGAGAAAGACATAGAGACAGAAAGCAAGAAATCACCCCCCAGGGGGGATGGCCATGCCACAATCCCTTCTCCTCCATTCTCCCCCTCGGGATCTTGGGCACGCACGCACACGCGCCCAGCGTGAGTTTTAAGCCACCGGGTCCGGGATGCGGACCATGGTCGACTACGTGTGAGTCCAGCGAAATAGACATTACGCTAACTGCTGGTTCCCAAGAACATTTCTCACTGTTTTAAACTTATTTTTTAAAAGAATTATTTATTTAATTGTATTTATTATTATTTTTTAATTTGACCAGAGAGAGCAGGAAGGTGAGAAAGCAAGTCACCGTGTCCCAGATTCAAATCGCAGTTGGCCATATGAGTCCAGAGCTTTAACCACCACACCACCTACCAGCCCCTAAATTTATTTATTTTAAAAATTTATTTATTTTTCATTTTATTTATTATCATTATTCTTCAATTTTGACGAGACAGAAACAGAGAGAAAGGGAGAGTGAAAAAGCAAGCCGCCAGGTTCGGGACCTGAATCACAGTTGGCCATGTGGGAGTCCAGTGCCTCAATCCCATATCATCTGCCAACACCCCTAAATTTATTTCTTAAAGCACTATTTTGTATATTAGAATGTAAACTCTGACGGCAAGAGTTTTAAAATAATTTAGTGTTGTATCCCTGGTGCCTAGAATTCTTCTTAATTTGTAATAGGACCTTTGTAAATGTTCATTGAATGAGCAGACGTGTTCTCTGCTGGGTAGATTACTAGGTTTCAAGTTAAGCCAAGGAACAATGAGCATGAAACACTGCATGTTTAGACTAATTTTGTGAGTCTTGATGTTAAAAACTACTTGACTATGGAGACAATTTATCTAAACCTTAAAATCTGAAAGTAATTTCTTACAATGATAAGGTAAAGTCAACAAGTATTTTTGAATTATTTCAAAATTAACTGCAGTAGGGCAATTTGGGATTACAAAAAGAGTTTCTTAATATTCTAATGATAAATCCTAACTTTAGGATTTCTTTTTTCTTTTTTTTTTTGTTATAGGGCTCATGCACACACCAGAAAGACAGAGACAGAAAGCGAGAAATCACCCCCCAGTGGGAATGGCCTTACCACAATCCCTTCTCCTCCATTCTTCTCTTGGGATCTTGGGCACATATGCACATGCACCCGGTATGAGTTTAAGCCACTGGTTCCAAGACTCAGATCGCAGTCGACTACATGGGAATTCAGTGACCTACCCATTAAACCAGTTGCTGGTCCCAACTTTGGGATTTTTTTAATCTGCCAAATTTTTGCTTATTTTCTGTCTGTGGTTATTTACTCTTTAGAAAAGGTTTGTAGAATTAATGTGACCATTGAAGCAGTTTTAGCTTATTTCCTTTTTCCTTCCTTCCTTCTCCTTTTTTTTTTTTTTTTTAAATGTAGTTGTCTTTATTTTCTTTATTTCCTAGAATTTTCTATAGGGCATGTGTGCTTGTCAGAAAGGGAAGGAGCACCCACCAAGAAGGATGGTCACATTACAGTCCCTTCTTTCCCATTTTCATCTTGGGATTTGGGGTGAATGCACATGTTTCTGGCGCATTTTTCAATCTCCCAGGTCTAAGACTCAAACCATACAGTCAGCCAGTGTGATTTGCCCTCTTTAACTGCTGTGCCACCAGCTGGCCCTGTAGTTGCTTTCTAAAACTGAGGCTGAGTTGTTTTCCTATATGATTTTAAAATTTTATAGAAGGCATAGTGAAATTGATATGTTTAATGTATCAAACAGAAGAAACTGAAATTCTTAATTGTCTTATCTGAACACCATGTATATTTCTGTTAAGTTACTAAGTTTCTGCTTGAAATTGTTGAACTAATATGTTAAAGCAAATAGACTATAATTATGGGAAAATAATTTTAAGTAATTTCATTCTGTATGAATTATTCTGTGTCCAGTTTGTTCCACAGTAGTTTTATATTTGAATTTACTTTTGTTTGGGGGGGGGAGAGGTTTTTGCCATAGGGCACATGTGCTCCAGACAGAGACAGAGAGACAGAAAGCGAGAAATCACCCCCCAGGGGGAATGGCTATGCCACAATTCCTTCTCCTACATTCTCCTCTCGGGATCTTGGGCATGAACGCACACGTGCCTGGTGGGTGTTTTAAGCCACCAGGTCCGGGACGCGAACCGTGGTCGACTACATGGGAGTCCAGTGACATAGCCATTATGCTAACTGCTGGTCCCCAAGTTTATTATTTTTTTTCACATGAGTTTTTCCAGAGAAAGAGAGGAAGGGAGGGAGAATAAGAAAGCAAGCCACCAAGTCTGGGATTCGAACTGTGCTTGGTCATGTGGGAATTCCAGCATCTTAACCATCTCGCCAACTGCTGGCCCTGTCCCCCCATATTTTAATGTTCAGTTTGTTGTATATGAGTAATAAGACTGTTAAAAGTACAAATCAAGTAGAGTGACAACAGAGAAGACAGAAACTGCTGTTTTTCTAAAAACTGACCTTTACATAGAAGGGAAGGAACGTGATTTTTAGTACAAGCCTCTTAATTTAAGCAGAATTAAATCCTTGTTTGACTTTTATATAAAGATACCTGGCTTCCAGCTTTGGTATAATTTTAGGTTTTTGGCTTCCTGTTTGATTGGATAACTGTCAAGTCCTTTTATTTTATTTAATTTTTTTTAGCTTTTTGCCCATAGGATGCATGCATGAATGAGCTTGCTAGAGAGAGGCACAGACAGAGGGAAAATGAGAAATCACACTGTAGGGGGGATGGCCATTATGCAGTCTGTTCTCCCTGACTTTCCTCTTGGGATTTTGAGTGCATGCATGCACTCAGTGTGATTTTCAAGCTGCTAGGTCTGGGGCTTGAACCGCTGTCGCTCATGTGGGAGTCCAGCTCCTTAACCACCACACCACCTGCTGGCCTCTACTACAAAGTTATTTTAAGCCCAGAATTTTAAGTATTTCAAATTAATGTTTGGATTTTTTTTTTAATTTTTAAAATTAAAGTTAGACAAAGATGAAAAAAGAAACCTTTTATATGGAAAGCTTTGATCATAGCAATAAATTCTTAAGGTGCTTTGAAACTAACCATTTACTTGGCACTTTAGATATGTATTTTGTATCATGCATGCTTTCTTATAATTCCTGAATCTTGTTCTGTGGTTTCCTTGTTTTCATTCATTAAAAATGGATGCTGATAACAGACTTAGTATTTAATTAGTTCTCATGATAGGTGCTACAGAGATGATTTATTCCTTATCACAGATAGGTTAGTGATGAGATAGAGGGGGGGGAAAGAAAGGTTTGTATGTTCATATGAAAGACATTTAATAAGAGTCCACCCAAAAATGAAATAAAAGAGAGAACACAAGTTCTCCTGTTCGTTCACTGCATTATTAATGAGCCTTTGATTTTTCAAGAAATGGTCTGGAATCTTAACAGACACTTGGTGTTGAATACTAATATCTGAGGAAGATTGGGTTTTCATCACCCTGAAAACCTTGAGTTACAGCAGATCTGAAAATGTAAACATTGTCAGTGTGGTGCACTGTTGAGTATTTGAAGCAAGATTTCAAAATTTAAGTGTAAAAGAATTATCCATTTTGAAGTTCAATTGGCTTTACTTTTAGCAGCATGATACACAACACTTCGTGAAATAATTCAGTTTTCTGTGTGAAAATGTAGCTCTCATTGTTAATGGCTTCAAGACTATATAATATGACTGTGGTGCTATTTTAGTCCTTGTTTTAGCTTTTTTTAATTGTTTTTTCATAAATTGAATGTAGGATGAAATTAAAGTTTCAAATAAATAATGGTAAAATTAATGGATAAAACTATCGTTTAAAGGTTTAAGAGATTTAAAACATAGTTGTTCTAGTAGATAAAGTTTAAGTTGGAGCAGCTGGAACATTTTTATCATATCTTAATGAAGTTATTTTTATTATTATAGTATAATATCTATTAGCAGAGTATCATCTAGATTGCCTCTAGTATTTTGTAAAGCATATTAGTAGCTGGCTGTTCTTTTTGTTTTGAGAGGTTTTTGCTATAGGGCGCATGTGCTCGCCAGACAGAGACAGAGAGACAGAAAGCGAGAAATCACCCCCCAGGGGGGATGGCCACGCTGCAATCCCTTCTCCTCTATGCTCCTCTAGGGATCTTGGGCACGCACGCACACGCACCTGGCGTGAATTTTAAGTCACCAAATCTGGGACGCAAACAACGGTCGGCTACATGGGAGTCCAGTGACATATCCATTATGCTAACTGCTGGTCCCTAGCTGGCTGTTCTTACTGTCTGAATACATATTTGTGCATATTCTCCTCTAGGCTATCTCCTAGAGTAGAATAGGAAATTATTGTAATTGTCAGTCAATATAATGAGTAGCTTTTCCTGATCATGCCTTTTCTCATAAACTAATAGATCTATTGTAGAATTGTGTGTCTTTAAAAAAAAAATTACTTCTCTCATGACCTTTTTTGTATGATACTCTACAGAGATGTTTTTTGTTAATATGCTTTTCTAACAAGTATAATATACTTTAAAAACTTCATGCCACTGTCAAGTATTTAAAAACAGTACTTTCAACCTAACTGATCAATTCTAAACTTTGTGCAAGGAGTTTAGACTCGTCATCAGTACATTTTTATTTGTGTACAAAGAAGGCCTTTTTAAAAGAATTATTTTATTTAACTTTATTTATTTATTTAATTTTAATTTGACCAGAGAGGGACAGAGTGAGAGCGAGAGAGAGAGAGAGCGCGAGAAAAAGAGAGAAAGCAAGCCATTAGGTCCAGGACTCGAACTGCAGTCAGTAATGTGGGAGTCCAGTGCCTTAACCACCACACCACCTGCCGGCTTCCCCAAAAAAACTCTGTTTCCTACTTTCTATTTCTGAATTATCTTTTCTGATTCTTTTCCCTTATTGTTCCCTCTTTGGGGGGAATAGACAGGTGAGAAAGGTGTTAAAACATGATCTGAATTGGAATAGTATACTCAGCATATTCTGATATGTTTGTAGGACTTCGAGTGTGAATTGATGTTTCATGAAAATACTAATTCCTAGAAAAGTTCTCATGTGGTACAAAAATTAAAATTTTCTTAAAAAGAGGTGCTGATGTGTTACCTGAGTATCTTTTTGTTTCACTTTCATTTCAAACAGTTGTATTTGAGTTTATGGATCTCTTGCCTTGAATTTATTGACTTTAAGGGAAGTGTGCCTGTGTTATAATAAATGAATTGATTCTTAGACTAACACTGTCTTATTACTCAATAATATAATCTTAAGAGTAGAATAGAATGGCTGCTGCTGTGAAGTTACCACAGTATACTTCAGCGAAGGTCAAAAACTAGACTAGAATAGAATAGACCAGAAAAGGCTGCTGGTTGGAAGTACAGTCCTTTTTCATTGTTACAAAGTAAATATTATGACACTTTGTTTTTTTGTTTTTAACTGCCTGCGGAGAATGCACTCCACAGAGAGAGAGAGAGAGAGAAAGCCTATTCCAGTGAGGCATAACCCATTCCCTCCTTCGTTTCTTCATCCTGTCAGGATTTAGGGCATGTGTACACACATGGCACCTGGCATATTTTTCAAGCTACAGAGGCCATAATTTAGAATGCCATGTGGGATCCAGCTCCCTTAACTACTAGACTAGACCAGCCTGTGACTCTTTGCTGCTCTTTATTTTCGTGTTTCCCCTTTTGATAACTCTAAATATTAAGAAGGTAGGATAAATGACTTTCAGTCATTAGAATGATTATCTTGAATTGAGTTCATAAGTATGGTGAATATTTGATTCTAGGATAAGTTCAATTGTAGGATTTAGTATTGTATATTATTGGGGTCTTTCAAAAATTTATGGAAAATGAGTGTTATAGAAAAACTATGCATGGAGTTCAGTGGGTTTTTGGCACCAGAATAAACTCATACTTTATTTGCACAAGCTTTTTTTGGAGGGAGAGGTTTTTGCTATAGGATGTGTGCGCTCTCCAGAAAGAGACAGAAAGTGAGAAATCACTCCCTGGGGAGATGCCACGCTACAATCTCTTCTACTACATTCTCCTCTTGGGATCTTGGGCATGCACACACATGCACCTGGTGTGAGTTTAAGCCACAGGGTCCGGGACTCGAACTGCATTTGACTACATGGGAGTCCAGCGACATAGCCATTATGCCAACTGCTGGTTCTCTCCGCAAGCTTTTTTAATCTCCCTATTTAGTATTATTCTAGTAGGGAACAAGCAAATTACTTAAAGCTCGTAAGGCACTTAGCTAGACCTTCAAAACTGTTCCCAATCTTTTAAATGCGCAGTCTTTCATCCCTGTCCTCAATTGTCTT
>NW_006159609.1:2682422-2711042 GCF_000334495.1 Tupaia belangeri chinensis
CTATATCTTTCTTGATTTTTTAATTTTCTGCTTTTGAATCGACACAAGAATCATCTGCATGTCCTAGAAACAGTTTCTTACCCCTAATTTGTCATTACCACTTACCCCCCGTTTTTTGTCATTACCACTCTCCCCTATATACATACCAATTGTTTATATCAATTATTTGAGTAACACAGCTATGTCACCAATTTACTCCTACTTACACCCCTATCTAGGTCAGGGAAGACGAGTTGCTCTTTTGTAGAAATATTTCAGTTATTATTCTTTCTTAACTACCTGACTGTTGGCTTCCTGATATTGGAGAATAAATCTGTCCTTAGTGTACTTCTGAGCTAATGGACCCATAATTGCTTTTTTCTGACGACTCATTTTAAAATATGTTAAATGCAATTATTCAATCTCAGTGATTAGATATTTTTGCATTTCAGATTAATAATAATGTAGCTACTACTTTTCACTTTGCATCTTTTGACTAATTACGATACTAATTTATTTACTTCCTTTCTTCATTTTGCTGTAATACACTTGGACTGCACAGATCCTTTCTCTGCTACTATAGATGCTGTTGATGATGCCATTCCAAGCTTAAATCCT
This sequence comes from Tupaia belangeri chinensis, assembly GCF_000334495.1. Classification (NCBI taxonomy): domain Eukaryota; kingdom Metazoa; phylum Chordata; class Mammalia; order Scandentia; family Tupaiidae; genus Tupaia; species Tupaia belangeri. Next base: position 2,683,020 of record NW_006159609.1, read on the forward strand.
TTCCTCACAAAAAGTAGTGGTGATGTTCACCTTCCCATTTCTTCAGATGTATCCACTTTTACTACTAGGACACCTACTCATGAAATGTTTGTTGGTAAAGTACCATTTAACCTTTTTTCCAATTAATGTTTATTACTGCTTAAGTATTCTTTGCGTATCCATTAATTACTTTTACAACACTGAAGTAATTATTTTGGGTTTTAATATCAAATTTAAAAATAAACTAAATAGCAACAATGTAAGGTTTTCAAGTTGACATTAGTATCCCTAACTTTAAGCTTTTAGGAAAGAAAGTTTCCTTTGATATTGAACTTTTTTTAGTGTTTGTTTTCTTATAGTGTTATTCTGTAGCTGTCTAGCATTACATGTACCATCCTGTTTATTGGGAGGGTTGTTTGAAAAGTATCTCTTAAGCTTATATGTTAATATGTTTTTTTCTTTTGTGATTTGGAGAGAGGGTGGTTATTCTTTGTAGCTATCTTACACTTTGTTTTCTTTTTAAACTGTTGCATATTACTATTTATATTGTTTAAAAATTCATCTATGTTCTTTATCCCATTTTTAAGGATTTTGCTTTGTTTTCGGTCTGCACATAAATGAAAAGTAGAAAGTATATGTTCCATTTCTAACTTGTAAAGCAGAAAAACAACTTGATTTGGATATTCTGTAATTGCAGCATAAAAAGAAACATAAAAAGACAACATTTCACAGCAAACTGTACAAGAAGAATAAATTTAAACTATATATTAAAGCTGAAATAAATGCCATTTAATCTTGCTTAAAAAGATGGACCTGCCCTATGACAAACAAACAGATAAAAAACTAAAAAACACCTAATCACACACAGGCTTCATGGCCTCGTGATTGGAGCAGCCAGATCTCACATAGCCAGCTGCATGGTTCAAGTCCTGGACCCTGGGGCTTGAGAAACATACTAGGCATACTCATGCACGCCCAGAGTCCCAAACAGAGGAAGAAATGGAGAAGGGATTGTGATGGCATCATTTCCCATTGGAGGGGTGCTTTTTCCTTTCATGTGTTTCTCTCTCTCTGACAAGCACCTGAGCCCTCTAACAACAAAGAAGGTGCTAATCACCACTTAAAGGATGATGAATATTTCTTCTGTGCAGTTCAGAGAAATAGCTTAAGGTGATATGAATTTAAAATTTAACTAAAATAGCATGTGGAAAGACATGTGTGCCCTAAACAGATCGTGTAGGCTTACTCTATTGTATTTGATGTATGTGAGAAAGAGAGAGAGAGGAAGTACCTAGAAAGCAACTAATAGTGGATATTAGAGAAAGTTCCATGCAGGTGATCTAGTATATTATAGTTCAATAGCTTAAACCATACTTAATGTATAATGCTTTATTGCAATAATTCCTTCATGTTATAATATGAAATTGCCAACCACTGCTCTGCAGAAGTAAGAACAACCCAGAATAAAAACCAGAAAATAGGCTCTCACTGTGCCAAAGGAAGACATTTATTCAAAAACTTTTCCCCAGTTGAGAACCACTAGCCTACTATGACACAATTCAAAATGCACTAACAATATGCATCAATAACAATATGATGCTCAGTGTAGTGTAGGTACCTTGTCCTCACTGAGGGTATTACCATTCTGAACTGTAAGTCAAGGAGAGTGGGGTTATGGTCCTAACTCTGCACTTACATGCATGAATGAGCGTCTGCAAATTTGTCTATGCCTGCTTCCATATCTCTGAAACAAAACCTCAGAAGTCAGGTTTATGTTGGTTAAAAAGCCCATTGCCTCATTTTCTTTCTCCTGAGATACAACATTTTAAAAACTTTGTGGCAAACCTAAGTTGTTTTTTGTTGTTGTTGTTCTTTTGTTGTTGTTGGGGTTTTTGTTTGTTTGTTTGTTTGTTTTTTTAAAGAAAAATAGAATGCTCCTGGGACCGGCAGTTGGTGTAATGACTATGTCACTGGACTCCTATACAGTCACCTGAGGTTTGAGCCCCAGACCCAGTGGCTTAAACTCATGCCAGGCACATGTGCATGCGTGCCCAAGATCCTGAGAGGAGAATGGAAGAGAAGGGATTGTGGCGTGGCCATCCCCCTGGGGGTTGATTTCTCGCTTTCTGTCTGCCTCTATGGCAAGCACACGTGCCCTATAGCAAAAACCTCTCCAAAAAAGAAAAAAAAAAAAAAGAATACTCATAATGGAGCTTTAAGTTCTTTTAGCAGTAGTTTGAAGAATGCCAAGCACTTGGACTTCCCATGTTTTTTGTTTTGTTTTTCTCAGTTACTCCATTCCACCCTTAAATTTTCCCCATCTTCTTTTTCTTCTGTTTTTCTACTTTCTCCTCTCCTCCCTTTGCTTCCTTCTTTCCTTCCTGCCTTATATGCCTTCTCAGAATGTTTTGTGGCACTCAGGTTTATCCTAATATTACCTTTATGTGCCTTGAGCCTCTTCTGTAGCTGGCTTACTTGTAGGTAGGTAATCTATCTCTTACATTTATCAGTTCATTTGTGCAGGAGTGATTTCCTTTTTTTCCTCATTAAAATTATTATTTTCCATAAGTTTATTAAGGAAAAGATACACTTCTTTGCTGTTGAAGAACACACCTTTTTTTTTTTTGCCTTATTTTGTTTGCCTTACTTAAAAATGTGGTTTTGTGAATAGATACCTTCATCTTCTTACTCTAATCTATATTCTTGACTTACAGATTTTCAGAAGTGTTTATAACTTTATAATAGTAAAAGTTTGTGGAATATAAAGCTTTTAGCATATTTATGTATCTGCAAATATATTCTAGGCTAGCGTAGTGTATCAGTAAAACTTCCAAGTTGTAGCAGGGTTTATTTGTACATTTAGTTGATTATCTCAGTTAAATTAGCATTAAAAAGTAGGTTTGTGTTATAACAACTAAACATGTCAACCTCTAGATGTAGCCAATGTTCCTTTGGAGGAAAACTTTTTTTTCCCCCCAGTTGAGAACCACTGGCTTACTAACTATGACAATTCAAAATGCAATAACAACAATAAAAAAGGCTAGAATATAATTTTTTTACTTTGTGGATTGCAGTTTACATCTCAATTAAGTCAAATATGAGTGTATGGTAAAGATTGAAATGCCTTTTAGTCTGAGTTTTACAAAATGTTAATACAGCTCCAAACTCTGACACAAAAGAAGGAAATACATAAACAATTTTTTTTTATTATCAAGCAAGATAAAAAATAGGTTTGATACAACTGAAAGATTAAGGTACTTGACAGGTAGTAAGGATTAGATGTGGTTAGATATGTTTTAAAATGGTATTTGTAAGGGTATAGGATAGGAAGAATATTAACTTGGTTTTAAGCAAGCAAGCATTTAACCTTTCTAAGCTTATGAAAGCTGGAATAATAGTGTCTTTCCTGATATGAAGTTTACATATATGACTACATGTAACATTGAACACTATGTCTGGCACTTAGAATTATTAAAACTACTACCATTAAAGCCCTCTTGTATATATGGTCCACTTTATACTCCAGACATTCTTCTTACCTAAATGAGTTAAGCATTAGTACAGTCTTGAACATGTATTATTTTTGTATTGTTTTTAGATTGAAAAACTGCCAAGGGTTATTCAATAACCTTTTTGGCCCAGCATTAGCTGTGAAAAGCTCTAGAAGTTCTTAAAACTTGAATTTTTTAATTTAATTTAATTAATTAATTTATTTATTTTTTTAGAGATTTTTGCTATAGGGCATGTGTGCTCACTAGAGAGAATGAAAGCAAGAAATCACCCAATGGGGAGATGGTCATTGCACAATCCCTTCTCCATTCTCCTCTCAAGATCTTGGGCACATACACACACACACACGTCCTGTGTGAGTTTCAAGCCACCAGATCAGGGACTTGAACTAAAGTCAGTTATGTGAGAGTCCAGTGATATAACCATTATGCCATCTGCTGCTCCCAAAATTTGAATCATTTTTAATTAACAATAATTATTATGGCTATAATAAAATTTTTTCTATATACTGGTTTATGTAAGATGAAATACTTGGGATAAACTGAAAACATCTAGTAGATTCTGGAATCAAACAAGTTGGGATTCAGGTCTTTGTTCTGCCACTTACTAATTTTGACCTTTGGTAAATAAATTGTTTAATCTCTTAGCTTCCTGAACTATAAAATGGGATGATGATAACTATCTTACGGGGTTTTTGTTTATTAAGGCTTTGTATAGTATTTCACAGGATTTAGTAAGTGGCAACAATTACTTTCGCAAGAAAGTATGAGGCCTCATTTATTACGAAACTACCAACAAAATCCATTAATAACCTCGCCTTTTTTGGGGGTGGGGTGGGGTTGCTATAGGGCACTTGTTCTCGCCAGAAAGAGACAGAAAGCGAGAAATAACCCCCCAGGGTGTATGGCCATGCTGCAGTCCCTTCTCCTCCATTCTCCTCCGGGTATCTTGAGCATGCATGCACCCACACCCAGCTTGAGTTTAAACCACTGGGTCCAGAACTTGAACCATGGTAAGTTACTTGGGAGTCCAGCGACATAGCCATTACGCCAACTGCTGGTCCCCCCAACTAGTTTTTAATGGTGCTTTGAATGCCTTTCTTTCCAAACCTAGTGCTTGTCAGTTTTGTACCTTTCAGTTAATTTATTATTGTCCTTTTGAGATATGCCCTGCAAGACACTGGTTTCTAAATGTTAATTTGTAGTCTGGTACTGGTCATTGGTAAAGTTTTCACTAGACCTTGGTGAGATGAAAAAATAGGCAGGACAAGGTAATGATTATTTCATAACCTTAACTCAGAGACTGCTCTTTTTTTTTTTTTAATCTTTAGTTTATTTCTCGAAATGATAAAGCAGAACTCTTAACTTAAAAATGTGTGTGTTACAGGTATTCATTAATTACTTAAAAGATTGTTACTTTGAACATATACTGCTTGCTTCCTCAGGTAATCAGCTATTGCAATGTATTAAATATTTCCTTTTTACTTTCTTCCTCTATTTACATAGAGGCTTTTTAAACTTGAGATACAAGCTTGGTTGGTATCCCTATCAACTTCAAGAGACAGCTCTTCTCTTTAAATAAATTTCAATTGAAAAATAGATTGTTCTTCTCTCTACAGAAATTAACCAAATTGTTTCTGTATTGCTATAAAAAATAGGCTTATCTCTGTGATAATCAACCAAATTTAGAAAGGTGGGACAAAATAGCAGGAAAAAAAATAAGAGTTTGATATATTAGCCTCATTTCTTTCTTTTTTTTTTTTTTGAGAGAGATTTTTGCTATAGGACACCTGTGCTTGCCAGAGAGACAGAAAGCGAGACTTCACACCACTCTCCCGCCCCACATCCCCGTGGAAGGACACACGCACACACGCACACCCGCTCCTGGCATGAGTTTCAAACCACTAGGCCTGGAACTTAACATGGTCGGCCATGTGAGTCACATGACATAACCACTATGTCTGGTGGTCCTGATATATTACTCTAGTTTTAAATTCCATGAATTATCTAAAGGATAGTGATTTGATAGCCAAGACTGTAGTCATATGTAAAGTTTTTACACTGGGATGATAGCATGGGCACATAATTAAGCATGATGGATTTTAAATGAGAAAAACCTGTAATTTCATGGTATAATTTTTGAACAGTTGGCATGGCTTAAAATGTTACTAATTAGTGAGTCTAGTATTCAAGAAACCTTTTGATGAATAGTCAGGATATCTATATGCTAAATTTTTTTTTAATAGTGTTTGTGTTCTTATTGCATGATCCATATTTTTGAATTAAGTAATTTACTCGTTAAGTAATTATGGAACAAAATCAAACCTCTTACACATTCTCAAAAATGGTGCGTCCTACATCAATGATTTAAAAAGCATTATATGTTATAGTCATATTTACTATATAATATAAATGCTTTTTTTAAAAAGTAATATTAATGCGTACTGATTTATAAGGGTCATTTTTTTTGTTTAGAGAAATTTTTGCTATAGGGCGCATGCACTCGCTGGAGAGACAGAAAGAGAGACAGAAAGTTAGAAATCATACACACACACACACACACACAGACACACACACACACAAACCCAGTGTGAGTTTCAAGCCACCAGGTCCAGGACTCGAACTGTGGTCGACTACCTTGGATTCCAGTGACGTAACCATTATGCCATCCGCTGATCCCTATAGGAGTCATTGTTAATTATAATTTTTTTTTTCTGTCTTCAAGGACCTTGGACTTATTATCAAATCTTGTCCTACTTTTTACAGCTTTCTTTAAGATCAGTCTTATACAGCATATCATCACTGTACTTCTTTAATCTTGGTTTTATACATTAAGAATTCAATGTGAGATTCTGACCAAAAGTCCTTTGGCAGAATAGAATGTTGGGGGAGGAAGAGAGAGATCCTTATATTTAGGACTCCAAAAATTTAACTTTTTTGTAATGGTGTAGTTGTTAACTTTCCAGTATCAAGCAGTTTTTGTTTATTAGTTTACGTTGCGACTTGGTAGACTTGAGATGTAAGAGTCCTAAGGGGCCATTTAGTACAGCCTTCTAAAAGGCGAAAGAATTCCTTCCTTGGGGTTCTTACTAGATTACTCTTTACTTGGATATACTCAGTGAGATTTCCCTAAGTCATGTGACATTTCTAATACTACTAAATTATTTCAGTTCTTTTTTACTACCTTTAAAAATTCAGAATCTCACTTCACAAGCATACAACCTCACAATTGAAAATCTTAAATTTCTTTGCTAAACATAGGCTGGTCTAAAAGTAGGATCAATGTTAACAGGCAAAAAAGAAAAAGATTTCTTGTTCTTTGGTTTATTATTTTGGGTTTGAAGTTTGGTTAATTAGCATGTTGATTATATGCTTTTAGACCCACCTGTTAGAAGTAACAAATTGAAGTTAGAGGGTGGTTGGGAATTGAAAGAGGTATATCTTTTTCTTTGATGTTCTAAAAGGACTTGGGCACAGTGGACTACAGTGTTTATTGGGTTGCAGATTTCAGAATCCTGCCACTTTTCAGATGAATGTAAGCTTTTTAGCTTTTAACTGTTGAAGGAGGGAAGAGGAAAAGAGAAATGTGAAAGATAAGTAGGTAGAGAGAGAAAGCCTTTAATCTTAGAGATACTAAGAAGATTTTTTTTAAGCACCATAGAGTACTTAAAAAATTAAGATCATTTTCTTTCCAAATGATCCTTTACATTGCCTAAATATTTTGTTTCATGAGAATCCTGGGATTTTAGGTGTGTTTAATTTCCTAAAGATTATCAGCATACAAAATTCAGGTAAAAGATAAGCAAAGGTTTCATTTCTGTAATGAAGCAAACCAATAGGTCAGCATTGGTTGCCTGTTCATTAGTTTTCTTTTACAGTGGGATGATGTTACTGTAGAAAATACAATCACCACAAAAAAATGTGGTGGTGTGGAAAACATTTTGCTTGAAGTGTTGGCTTTGTTTTTTGTCATGGGACTCTATTGTTTTTTCTATTCTTTTGTCATTGTTATTAAAGAACTATAAATGTAGAGTTAGAAAAGTATTGAGATTTTTTTCCACTTGGGTTTTTTTTAGGGTTCACTCCTTCTCCAGTTGCACAGCCACATCCTTCAGCTGGCCTTAATGTGGACTTTGAATCTGTGTTTGGAAATAAATCTACAAATGTTATTGTAGATTCTGGAGGTAAGGAAATTATTTTTTATTTAAAGTATTGTAGTGTTCTAATTTAGAGTCTGTATAAGGAGAGAGAGTGCTGCTTTTTAACATGTATGAGTATATTAAATTGGGGTAGCTAAAGAAATTGTTCTCTTTCTCTGGGAAGATTTTATTTTTTCCTAGAGTAAAATAATAGGAAAAGATACTTACTCAGTAGAATGCTAAGTTGTTCGTGACCATCTGTAGAATGTTACAACTTTTTAGTTGTTATAATTTTTACTTTTATTAAAGTGAATAACTGTATTATGTTTTAATGTATTATATTGGCTATTTGGGAAAATAGTACATTGACTTGTTTAGATAGTCTATATTTAATAATTTAAATATATTAAGTATCAGGCCTGTGGGTATAGGGGCTTTTTAATATTTTTAGAGTGATTCCTATTATAATGTGTTTGCTTATTTTTCTTAAAATAATTTTACATATTTATCTCAGTTTGTCAGAAGGTACATGCACTTCCAAGAGAGAAACGGCGGAGAAAGCATCCCCCAGTGGGACACAGGCACACCTTCAGCCTCTTATCCTCTGTTTTTCTTTCCTGTTGAGATTCGGGGTGCACACATACACATACCTGGTGTGTTTCTCAAGACACTGGAGCCAGGATTCAAATTGTGCAGTTGACCATGTGGTCTCTGGTTCCCTTATCCACAAGATCGTGGAGCCAGACTTTAAAAAAACTTTGTAAATACTTTGTTTTCATTAATACCTTGTTAATTTTAAGTTTTTAAAGTTTGAGTTTCTGCAATATTTTGAAAGTCAGTAATTCTTACCATGAATGGCCTTTGATTTGGGCTAATGATTAAATTTTAACCATTCAAAGAGAATATATTGAGGTGCCTTTAATTTTATGACATAAATTAGTTATTATCTGAAAAGTAAGAAGCGGGCCAGCAGATGACATGGTGGTTAAGACACTGGATCCCACATGGCTGACTTCATGTTTCAAGTCCTGGACCTAGTGGCTTGAAAACATGCCAGATGTGGGAACCAGCAGTTAGCATAATGGCTATGTCGCTGGACTCCCACGTAGTCGACCACTGTTCGCGTCCCAGACCCGGTGGCTTAAAACTCACACTGGGTGCGTGTGCGTGCATGCCCAAGATCCCGAGAGGAGAATGGAGGAGAAGGGATTGCGGTGTGACCATCCCCCCGGGGGGTGATTTCTCGCTTTCTGTCTCTATGTCTGTCTCTGTCTGTGTGGCGAGCGCACGCGCCCTGTAGCAAAAACCTCTCCAAAAAAAAGAAAGAAAAAGAAAACATGCCAGATGGATTGCATGCATGCCCAAAATCCCAAGAGGAGAATGGAAGAGAAGAAATTACAGTATGGCCATCCTCCACTGTGGGGATGATTTCTCACTTTCCCTCACTTGCTGTCTCTAGCAAAGTGCATGTTCTCTGACCAGAAAAATCTTAAAAACAAAACGAAACAAACAAAAAAGGCAAAAAGTTAGCAAATTTAAAGAAAATATGTGTGAACTAAAAATTTAGCACTAGTAAATGAGTTTATAATTCTATTTTTGGGAATCTATTTGGCTTTTTCCTTTTGAGTTTGTCTTATCTGGGAAAAAGGAAAAGGAGGCCAGTTATTAATTTTCCTGTTAACTGTCGTCTTAGTACCTATTTCAGACTCTAGTATTCCTAGATCATGCCATTGAGTCCCTTAAAAAAGATTGGTTTAGTTGGTTTGCTTTTACCCCTCTACCTTTTGGTGGAGAACCTCAAGAGTTTGGTTTTTTATTTTTAAGGAATGACTTAGCTTACTGGATAGATTTATACAATTAGTTCAGCTATTTCATAGGTCTAATTTAGGTAAACTTTTATATTCCTCACTTTAAAGAGTATAAAAAGGTCTAATAAAACTTTTTTTTTTAAGTAAAAGGAACCTTTTTCAAATTTACAGAGATATATATTTTACCTATATTGTGTCAGGTGTAAGTGAGTCTTCAGAAAATTTTGGCATGGGGGGATTACATTTTATTTTCTTTCTTTTTACAGTGCTTCTCTCTTTCATCCTTTACCCTTTATAAAACTGTGTTTTCTATGCAACAAGACAAATGATTTTTATCAAAGTAATGGTAGCTTCCTCATTCAGTTCACTTTGAAGGGGTAAATTTCTCTTTTTCCTGTGTAAGGGCATTAATGTTCATTTTATTAGAGAACTTTTCCAGTGGAAAAACAGAAAAAAAGGCACAGACCTCCTTTAGAAAGCTGTAGCACCATAAAGTTCCTTACAAATCCAATTTCGTCTGTTTATAACTTTAAGGCTTTGATGAACTAGGTGGACTTCTCAAACCAACAGTGGCCTCTCAGAACCAGAGTCTTCCTGTTACCAAACTCCCACCTAACAAGTTAGTATCTGATGACTTGGATTCATCTTTAGCCAACCTTGTGGGCAGTAAGTACTCTTTGCATTCTTTAATCTCCTTTAAAGTAAGTTGTTTTTATAAAAATGAGGTGAATTTTAAATGCTTTTTTTTGGTCCTTCCTAGACCTTGGCATTGGAAATGGAACTTCTAAGAAGTGAGTGTTATTCGTAGTCTTCCCTATGTGTAATTTAGAGGTCGATTTGCTATTCCTCTAAGTATCTCTGGAGATGTCACGTCTGTGTCTTAAATGTTCTGTCCAGTCCTAGAATATAGTGAAGAAAGTTTTTATTTAGAGACATTCAATTTTGTCACTTATGTTTATTTAAAGTGATGTAAATTGGAGTCAGCCAGGTGAAAAGAAGTTAACTGGAGGATCTAACTGGCAGCCAAAGGTTGCACCAACAACTGCTTGGAATGCTGCCACGATGGTGAGTTGGAAAAGCTCCTGATATACTAACACATGAATAAGGAAGTTAAAATATGTAACATGGGAATGTTCTAAAATGAAAGGCATAAGTGGAAAGATAAGTTTTGCAAGTATAGAAAATATGTTTGCTTTTTTAAAAAGCTGACCAGCTATATTTGCCAGATACATTTTAATAGCTGACATGAATTTAAGGGTTACTTCATGCCAGATATTAGTCTAATAAATAATATGTCGTTTTATGTAAAATAACCTCCATGTTAACCCATGTGATAGTAACTGTGGTCATCCCCATTTTACAGCTAAGGAAGTTCTTAAGTGATTTAGGTGGATTTTAAGTCCTGGCAGCCTAACTATAGTACATAAGCTGTATCTCAGATTTATTACTTATTTGTATATAATATAAAATATTGTCTTCTGATCTTACCATAGTAAATTATACTTGCTTAGTTTTTGTTAATATCACTGTATAATTTATTATAGTTGCTTGTCATTATAGTGGCAGTTAAATACTTAGTAATCCCAAATACTGAATTAGTGTTTAATATGTGCATATTTTAGATTGTAATCTTAAATTACACACACACACACACACACACACACACACACACAAACCACAGCTGCTCAGTCTAGTAGATTCTATTTTCTTTATTATATAAAGAGAAATTGAGATTCAGATTCAAATGAAGGGACTTGCCTTAAACCACTGTAATAACTAGTGCCAGAGCAGGAATTCTACTTCTGTCTAGCTGACCCCAAAGCCAGAGCTTCTTGCAGCACTGGACTACCCCTGCTTTCTCCATCCCCTGGTCATCTTCCTATGAGAGCCAAAACAAGGCAGTGTCACCTATTCATCTGAGCTGAGAATGAGCTTAAACAGGCTGATCAGATTTTTTTTTTTGCCAGTCTGCACATGTCATTGAATGACCTTGAAAGCACTGCAAGTATTAATTTTGGGTTATAGATTTTAACAAGTAGGTGCATTTGCAAATATAGAATCCATTAATAATGAGAATTAACTGTTTGTTAATTAAATAGTTAAATATAGTTCTGAAGAGGTTCTGGTAGTGTTTTTAATTATTGTAAGGCATTGTAGACCCAGTGTAGTTTTGTGGCTATTTCCCTGTCCTTGGCCAGCTGTTGTATTATCACTCCAACAAATCTCCCTCCATCAAAGGGAAGCATCTCCTCTTACAGAAAAATTTGGAACGTGTGGTCTTTTAATAGTGAATTAAGGGACCAGCAGTTGGCATAATGGCTGTGTCGCTGGACTTCCATGTAGTCGACCGCGGTTCACGTCCCGGACCTGGTGGTTTAAACTCACGCCAGGCACGTGTGCGTGTGTGCCCAAGATCCCGAGAGGAGAATGGAGGAAAAGGGATTGCGGTGTGGCCATCCCCCCTGGGGGGTGATTTCTCTCTTTCTGTCTCTGTCTGTCTGTCTCTGTCTGGTGAGCGCATGTGCCCTATAGCAAAAACCTCTTAAAAAAAAAAAAGAACAGTAAGTTAACAGCATTTCAATTACATAGGCTATGCATTACAACCTTCCTATTGTTAGAGACCTCCATTGCGCTTTCTTGTAAAACCCTTTGCAGGGTATTGCCCTGTTTCAGGGGTGTTAATCATATATTTTGCTTTGTTTTTATTTATAGCCAGAGGGCACATGTACTTGCCAATCAAAGAGAGATTACAACCCCAATGAGACATGATCACTCCACAATTCTTTTTCTTCCATCTGCCCATACCATTAGGATTTAGAGCATGCACACATACATTCTTGGCTTGTTTTTCAACTGTGGTCAGCCATGTGGGATCTGGTTCCCTATGCATAGGGCATAACCAACCCAGTGCTACTGGGGTTGGCCCAGTAATGTTAAAATTAGCGAGGCTGCTGATAAAACTTCACGTGACATTAACTAAAGAATGTGTTAACTTCAAGTCTCATAAATGGAAAGTAATATGGAAATTTAACTACCTTTTTTAAGGCAGTGTTTTTCATAGTGATTACTGTCTCTAATAAAACCTTGCATATTAAAGTTTTTATGTTTGTGCACACACACAATATCTAAACACTGTCAGTGGTGCTGTCTCAGAAGAGTTCAAGCATGTGTCTCCCAGTTTTAAACACTATATGCTTTTTTCCATATGTATAAAACAGTAAAAAGGCAGATTTAAATGGAAATCCATCTCTGCTGACTCTGAATCCAGCATTTTCCTCAAGATAACACACATCACTAACTAAGGGATAGTAGGTATTTAGGTTAGTGGATTTTATAATGTCAAGTATGGAAAGGAATGATATAAGTAGAAATCTGGTATTAAAGAACAGTGAATGTTTAAAGTTTTTACATTAAGTTAATCTTTGTAAAGTATTAGAAGTTTGTAGATACCAGCTCAAGAATGACTATAGAAATGTATTATAATGGATATATAACTATCTCAAATTAAGATTTAAGTTGAAGGTATGAGCAGTATTTATGGTATTGTGTTATAATATGTATCATCTCTTAAGGATTTTGTTAAAATATGTGTATGTATTGTTTTTAACAGCTGATGTTTGAGGCTGATGATACGATTTACTACTACAAATAAATGGCTGCTTTTGACATTTCTAACCTTTTTATTAATCCTTAAACACTGTCAAGGTTTTTTTAGCATCTATTGGAATTTCATTAAAATATATATTATACTACAAATTCTTTTAATTTGTACCTGCTTTTTTCCCTGTGGTAAACATCTCATGTAATCCTTTTTATGGGATTACTGAATTTTGCACTACTGACACTACAGATAGATTCTATGTTTTAATGACATTTGTAGTCAGCAAACTGTGTGTATGTGAAGGGATGAGGCCAACAACTAAATTTCCCTTGTCAACCTTGATAGTGTTTTAGTATAGATGTTCTTTCATTAGATACTGGAAATACAAGGGATTTTAGGTAGTTAGTGAACATACATGTGAACTAAAATGCTCTCTGTGTATTTTCTGTTGTGTAAGTACTTGTTCTAATCCAGTGTTATTGCATTATGTAATTGTTCTCCCTGGGAAAAACAGAATGGCATGCATTTTCCACAATACGTAAGTGACCAAAAACTAGCCTTTTTGCAATAAATTGGCATGCTATTAACCACTGCTATAGCAGAATCTCATAACCTTCCAGCTACTACTTGTTTTCACATTCAGATTTTCAATGTGCCAGAAATTAGTCCTAGCATCTACTGATTCCATGGGTGTGTTGCAGAATTGATTCTGATGGTGGCATGGGAAATACCAATTTTTTCTTGCTTTATATTTCCGCCATTTGCTGCCAGATGGCTGGATGTCTGTGTGCATATCTGTGCTGCCACTCTGCACTTGATGACTTCTGAATGAAGGGAAATGTTGATTGTGGTAATGTTTAAAATAACAACTGCATGAAATCTTACAGGCTTCTGCTGTACTTGGCAGTTTGTCCACTGCTCTTGCAGATCTTAGTTTCTAAGTAGGGAGAGACCAATAAGCCCTACACGCTCGCCCAAATACTAAACTATTCACATTAGTCTTATTTTTAAAAAGTTATGCTGCATTTAACTTCTCCATGCATATGTTCAAATTGCTGTGTAATTTCAGTTATTTTATGTTTCAGCAGTGTTATTGGTCTTTCACCTGTATTCAGTTTCAGTTTTCATTATGAGATTATAAGTACAAGGAATGTTGTTAAGACAGCAGCTGTATCTAAAATTACTCTGTTCTCAGATTATATATTTACAGATCATCAGTCAAAGTAGTAGTAGGAGGAGAACTTAAACATCCCAGTGGTAGATAGTTCTTTTAGGCATTAATGCAAAAAACTGACTTAAAAGTTGATTGTTCCTCATGAATAATTTTTGGAATAAATTAGAAACATATTCTTTACATAAGAATTTTGGTTCATAGAAAAAGTCATATTCAATATTGATTTGAAACCTTCAAGGTTATTTGAAAAAATTTAATAAGGCTTTTAGGAACTGATTTTTTAGAAGATCAGTTTATTGAGTTGGGGTTTTCAAATTTTTTTTAGTGAGCACTAAAGAAACGAAGTAGTAGAAAGCCAGTTCAGTACTATTATTTTTTCTGGATAGACATTTTTATAATAGTGACTTTAAATTTCATAACTTCTGAGGTTTTTTCTTTTTTTCTTTTCCTTTTCTTTTTTTTTTTTTTAAGGTTTTACTGTAGGGTGTGTGTGCTCGCTTGTGAGAAAGTGAGAAATCATACCCCTCTGCCTCCTCTGTGAGGATTGGTCATGCCACAGTCACTTCTCATCCAGTCTCCTCTCAGGATTTTGGACATGCACACACATGTACCTAGAGCAATTCTCAAGCCACTGGGTCCAGGACTCAGACTGTGAAGGCTAGCTATGTAGAATCTAGCGCCTAAACTTCCATGCTGCCTGCTAGCTCACTTTTCAGTGTTTTTTAAGTCCAAAGTTTTGTTTTGTTTTGTTTTTCTTGTTTTTTTTTTTTTTTTTTTTTTTTTTTTTTAAGAGCGATATAGGGTATGTGTGCTTACCAAAGAGAGACTGAGAGAAAATGAGAAATCGCTCCCCATGGGGAATGGCCATGCCACAGTCCTTTCTCTGTTCTCCTCTAGTGATTTTGGGCACATTCATACACCAGTGTGGTGTATTTCGAGCCTCCCTGTCCAGGACTCAAACCATGGTCAGCCTTGTGGAGTTCATTGCTCTAGCTAGCAACCACGCCGTGTTCTGGTTCCAAGTCCAAAGATTTTTATAGCTATAAAAAACATGTTGAAATTTTAGACCACTGCTAAATCTAAGTGATTTTTTTCTTAATACTTCTGTTTTCTGCTGATCTCAGGATACTTTTTCCATTGAGAATTAATTGACAGTTATTAATCAGAAGAATCACATAATCACAGCTGTCTTAGCAATTCTTTTCAGTGTAACTGCAGCTCTTACATCCTTAAACTTAGTGACTTCTTTATTTTTCCTTTCACCATGTCAGGCACCACCAGTAATGGCTTATCCTGCTACTACACCAACAGGCATGATAGGATATGGAATTGTAAGTATTTTGTCAGATACAACTTTTGGAAAAAAAGATTCACTCATATTTATAAGTGGTTATTTATTAAAGTTTATCTACGTTTTTCTTCCATGAGAGTGAGAGAGCAAGTGAGAGAGAGACATCCTCTACAAGGTCCTCATACCACAGTCTACTCCCACTCTCAGCCAGGTCGGATCATGGGCATGCACACACATTCCTGACATGTACAGGGAGGTCCTGGAATAGAACTCAAGATTTTTCCCAGATTGGTCCAGTTGTGTTACTCTTGCACCTACTGCCTGATCTTTAATGTGTCTTTGTTACAAACTTAACTGTGAAAAGAATTGAATGCCCACATACTCCTAGCTCTGGTGCCTAACATGGTGGAACCATAGCATTGGTGCCATGAACATTTCTGGAATAATCATTACATAACAGATATTTATTATTGTTCCCAGTATTAATTTGCTTAGTTTTCTCCTCATTATGTTAGGCATATTTTGTTACAAACTTATTTAAATTTAACGTAAACTCCCAAGCCTTCATTACATTAAATACCATTAGTTTTTTATAACCTTAATACTGGAAGAGAGGGAGAAAGTAGAGATTATCATTTCTTGAATGTTATAAGGATAAAGTTAGTCTAGTTAAAAACCTGAAATATTTCCCTATGACATGAAGGAATGTCTGCCCTTGCTCTCTTAAGTCTCTCCAAATATAGACTCATTTAGATAAGAAATGTAGATAGTGGCTTTAACACACTGACATGTATTTGAAAAACTGGTCGTTGATAGGAGACAGTGCTATATCCCTTGATAATTGCTTTGTGGTTGCTGTGCTACTTCTTTATGTTCATGATATAGAAGTAATTCCTTCTATACACACAGGGAAGTTTCACAGCTTTCGGACTGGTGGTCATTCGATTAAGTCTATACAAATACTCAGATCATAAATTTGAAGTGGAAGTCTTGATACAAAAAGCAGTCTATTTAAATGTTTTGATAAAATTTCTCGAAAGATAGCATTTTAGAGCATTGAGTTTTAACCAAAATAACACAGTGGTCTGTATGTGCATTATTTTCATACTAGTATTATCACCTATTATGTGAATTTTGTACTCTGGAGTGGTTTTTGGTTTTGCTATAGGGCGTACGTGCTCATCAGAGAGAGAGAGAGAGAGAGAGAGAGAGAGAAATCACCCCCCAGGGAGCATGGCCATGCTGCAGTCCCTTCACCAGTCTGCTCTCAAGGTTTTGGGCACACAAGCACATGCACCTGGTGTGATTTTCAGCCCCTAGATCCAGGACTATAACTGCTCAGTTGGCCATGTGGGATCCAGTACCTTAACCTCCACACCACCTGCTGGCTAGTAGAGTGGTAATTTTTAAAGAAACAAGTAGTTGATTGAGATTCTACTTTCAGTTACACAAGAATGAATGATCCTCTTTTGTGTGTAACTTAAGGCCCTTCCTATTCTCCCTAAAAATACCTGAAATAAAATGAAAGAACCATAGAGTAAATTTCTTCCAAAAATCAGCTTCACTTGTGCTTACTTCTATATTGGCAAAATAATTTTATATATAAAGACAATTTGCTTTGAAATATCTTTTTCTCTGTATTTAACCCTGGCAGATTTGGAGATTTTGAAAGGTTTTTGATCTAAGTCATCTGTATGTTATATAGGAAAGTTTAAATTTTAAATTTTTCTAGTAGAAAAAGTTAATGTTTTGTTAACTACATTTTATAAGAGAGCATGTTGAAGACTTCCCTTACAGAAAAGCATTCTCAAGTATTTGTAGCTATTAGTCTTAATTGCATTCTGGGGAATTTTCCCTTTGAGTCAAAGCAAAGGTACTAATATCTTTCATCCCTTTTGTTATTCGTATGTACTTAGCTTAGTTATGATAAGGAAGATTGAATCAACATCGTTTCACTTAATTTTCTTCTATGTTTTAGCCTCCTCAAATGGGAAATATACCTGTAATGACACAACCAACCTTAATATACAGCCAACCAGTCATGAGACCACCGAACCCCTTTGGTCCTGTATCAGGAGCACAGGTATGTCATGATACACGTAACAGTTACAGTGTTACAGCTAGATTTGCAAGGGATATGATGTTAAACAGTTCTTTACAACTTGAGAAATAAGTTATTAGCATTTTTCCCCCTTCATCATGGTTGTTACTTGCTTCATATCTTTTCTTATATAGGAGCTTTTAAGAGTATTAATTGGAGAGAAAGGACAATTAGACAATTACAAATAATAAAGATAGAACATTCTTGATAGCTTATAGTCGGTAGACTCATAGGATGGTTGGTCTGAGAAAGGAACCTACTTTCACGTCACAGTTCTGGTATGCTATCCTTTGTGAGCCCTTGAAACCAGTAACCCAGAGTTTCCTTGGCTGAAAACATGAATGATGCAGCATCAAGGGTGTAGCCCTTTAGATATTCATAAAACTTGGCAAGTCTCTGAAAGGTTTGGATGTTATTTTTTTCACTAAATAACTTTCTGTCACTAAGGATTATAATCAAAAACAAAAGAGGGGAAGGGCCAGCAGGTAGCATGGTGGTTAAGACACTGGATTCCCATATCGCCTACCATGGTTCATGCCCTGGACCTGGTGACTTGAAAATCACACCAGGAGTATATGTGTGCATGACCAAAATCTTGACAGGAGAATGGAGGAGAAGGATTTCAGTATGGCCATTCCCCCTGGGGGAGGGGCGATTTCTCACTTTGCTTCTGTCTCTATCTATCTATGGCAAGCGCACACACCCTTTGGCAAAATCTTGAAGGGGGGGTAGTGAATAGGGGTAAAAAAATCTTTAAATAAAATTCTGATCTGCATTCTTGAAATGAGAAACTTTCTTCATCAGATGTTTCTAAGGCTTCCCTGCCAGTTCCTGAAAATTCACCCTAAATATTCACTTTCTTTTATACCATTATAGGTTGCTTAAGAGAAATCTGTTTTTTGTTTTTTTGTTTTTGTTTTTGGAAAACCTTTATTCAGTTGTTATGATAAGAGAGAAAAAAATTTGTTATTTAGTTCTTTGTTGGTATACTTTAGGATGAGACCCTCGTGAAGTGATAGATGGCTTATTTCTTCTGTGTTTGTGGCCCTGCTCATAGTATTAAACAGAAATAATTACATACAACTCTTACAGCACTTCTTTTTTTGGGGGAGAGGTTTTTGCTATAGGGTGCATGTGCTAGCCAGAGAGACCAAGTGAGAAATCACCCCCCGGGGGGATAGCCACGCCGCAATCCCTTCTCCATTCTCCTCTTGGGATCTTGGGCACACATGCACATGTGCCTGGCATGAGTTTAAGCCACTGGGTCCAGGACTTGAACCACAGTCAACTACATGGGAGTCCAGCGACATAGCCATTATGCTAACTGTTCGTCCCTTATAGCACTTCTTATCTTAAATGGTTCCCAAGGCCAGCTTCTTGGTTACTTTATGAGTTAAGTGCATATTTGAAAATATTTGCGTGATCATTTGGTAAGAACTTGTTATTCCTTTTCTACTTGAGTGCATTTATATTACATTTGCCAACACGTAGTGTTACATTGCCAAAATTAATTTTTATCAATTCAATTTGAATTTTATGTATTTATATCTCTATGTAATCTCTGTATTTTGTAAACTAGCAAAGCATAGAAGATCCTTTCATTTGTCAGCCTTTTTGAGTTTAAAGTCATTTAATAAAATTGACATTCCTGTCATTAATTTAGTTCTGATTAAGAGGTAAAATTCCTGTTGTTCATAATTCATACATTTGCCCACATGCCTCTTCTTTTCTCTTTGTCTATGCTGTAGTGACTTTATTTCTCTGCCTTAATTTGTACAACTTAAGCATCCCTAATCTGAAAATCTAAAATCCTAAGTGCTCTGAATGCTGATTTTTGAATATCAACATGATGGTACCAATGGAAAGTTTCATACCTGACTTCATATTACAGTTCATAGTCAAAACCCTGTTATGTAAAATTTTGTACATACCTTCAGGGTATGCATAAAGTGTATAGGAAACACAAACAAATTTGTGTTTCAACTTGAGCCCATCCCTGAGATACATCATTGTGTACATGCAAGTACTATAAAATATAAAGAACACTAAAACTTAGCCTGTTCTAAGCATTTCTAATTATGGATATTCAACCTTATTTCTGATAAAGATACTTTGGGGTCAGAGTGATTGACACAGTCATTATTTTTATAAGTTAGTTACTCAGTTGCATGTTTTTTTCATAAAACTGATTTTGGATATTTAGAGTTTTCTTCCTTTTGTCTTTTACCAGCAGTTGCTGTGATTACTTGTTTAAGTTGCTACTGAAACATACTATATTTTGATAACCCTTTTAAAAATATATTAATGATTTCTCTGTTGGCATAGATACTTTCTTGAGAGCATATAATTATTAGTCTTTATGTCCATCAGTGGGTTTTTTTTTGTCTTATATTTTTAACTTCAGATGTATATTCAGTGTTATTTATTTTTAAAAATTAATTTGTTTTCTACTATAAGGAGGACTAAGTGATAAGAACCTAAATGTATTTTAAAAATAAGAAAGCTATAGTCTAGAGCTAGGGACCATCAACCTCAGAAGGGTTTTTTTTGTTGTTGTTGTTGTTGTTATTTTTGTTTTTCTTTATATGCAGTCAAACTCTATACCCAATCTTTAACTTGTCTTTAAGGCTTCTGTCAACATATATTGCTACCTTAAGTTTGTATAATACTTGACAGTTTCCAAGCACTTTCACATACTTTATTTCACCTAATTCTCAAAATAAGCATTACAGTAGATAGGTCTACTATCATCATCTCATGTTATAGATGAAGAAGATTGAGAGTTGGAAAAAGTTCAACTAAGTAATGTAATTTATCCTCAGATGGTCCTGGTTCTTGGTCTAGTGCTTATTTGCACCACTCTGTCTCTAGATAGTGTCACTGTCATGCTAGTAGAGTAGCACTGTCTTCCTTTGTCAGCAACAAACCACTTTCCTAATTTCTAGGGGTTTTCCTGCTCTATTATAAACTGTATTTGCATACTCATGTAATTATTATAGTTGTCACCAATTTTCTCTACAATTTAGAGTAACACCTTTAACCATTAAACATTTATGTGTTTGCATTTTTTAAAATATAATTTAATAAAAGCTTACCTTTAAAAAATTGCTTACCTTTCAGTGTCTGCTCTTAATCCCTGCTTTATATCCTGTTGCCTTCTCAAACCCATATAACCCTTCACTGAAATACCAAAAAAGTATCAGAATTTCCATTTGCATGGAAGGAAACAGTGACAGAAAAGCTATTTCTTATTTTTTTGCTAGTAAAAAAGTAAATGAGAACATTAAAGCACTAAGTCTCTAGCTGAGAGATCAAATTTGGAGTATATACTCCAAGTGTTACAAGTAAAAAACAGATGAAGGAAGCAAATTGAAAACTACAGAAAGTGGTGGGGGGACCACGTGTGACATAGTAGTTAAGGCATAGGACCCCCATGTGGTCGACTGTCGTTCAAGTCCTAGACCCTGCGGTTTGAAATTTATGCTGGGAATATATGCATCTCAGAATTTTGGACGGACACACATGCACACACACACACGCCCTTTGTGAATTTCAAGCCACCAGGTCCAGGACTCAAACCAGGTCAGCCATGTGAGTGTCCATTATGCCATCTACTGGTCCCCCAAATTAGTTTTTTTTTTTTTTTTTTAAGATTTATTTATTGAATTCCATTTGTTATTATTGTTGTTATTATTTTTAATTTGACCAGACAGAGGGAGAGAGAAAGGGAAAGTGAGAAAGCAAGCCTCCAGGTCCAGGATTGAAACCATGGTCATTCATGTGGGAATCCAGTACCTTTAACCACCACACCACCTTCTGGCCCCACAAATTAATATTTTTGAAGTTCTTGGGACCAGTGTGTGTGTGTGTGTGTGTGTGTGTGTGTGTGTTTGTGTGTGTGTGTGTGTGAGTGAGTGTGTGTGCGCCCAAGATTCTCGAGAGAAGAATGGAGGAGAAGGGATTGCAGCATGGCCATTCCCCATGGGGGGTGATTTCTTGCTTTCTGTCTTTCTGGCAAGCGCATATGCCCTATAGCCAAAATAAACTTTTCAAAAAAAAAAAAAAAGGAAAAAAAAAGAAGTCCTCCCAGATATATTTATCTTATTACCATTTAGTGAGTCATCTCTCTTCATCATAGTTTTAATATGTGAAAGTATAACTTTAAAATTACATATATGTGTATACACACACACACACACCCTGGTCTATCCCTATTATTATTATTACACTTTGGCTCATTATTCTGTACTTTTTAGATATATTCAGGTAAATACTAGTTGCTTAAAGTTGAACATTCTGTTACTCTGTTTTATGTCCAACATCATAGTTATTTTTTAATATGTTCTGCATTAGTCCATCTTTCTATATGTTTGACTACATGGAAAATTCTAGGTCCCTGTAGTTTTTACATTTTTTTCTCTTCTATATGTCCTTACAGTCTTATTCTTTGATTGCTTATTGTAGGTTGCAAGTGTATCTATCTGTTCATTATCTTGGGGAGAATAGGGCTCTTATGTCTTCTCTTACTAATGCTTTAAATAAACTTTATTTTTATTGATGCTTTATATAAATTGAAATGTCTGTTGACCAGTAGTTTGTAAAATCATTTCACATTTGCAGTATGCAGTTATTATGTTAATAGCATAAAGATCATTAAAGTAGTTAGTTTTCTTCTGAAATAATTTTTTGTGTGTATGAAGTAACATTGCTTTTAATGAATGCTTATATGACTGTTTTGATATTATTGAAGCTCTGTGGGGTGGGGAAGGTTGTTGTACTTGTTACAGTCTTATCACTTCCTTGTGTCTGAAACCCACTGATCTCAGGTTAATCTACCTATTTTCAAAAACAATACAAAAACTATAGAGTGTTAATGTTCGGGCATTTAATTTTGAAAATAATCATAGTAAAAGTTCTGTTTGCTTTTTGATTGGCGTTAGGCTTTTTCTTTTTTTTTCTTTTTTAAATGGAGTATTGCCAGTTTTGTCCACGGAGGTTATAGCTGCCAAATGACTGCTGTTTTTGTTTGCAGTGGCCAATTTTAAGTAAGTCTGACATCAGTTAAGTGTCCGAAGGGAAACAATGGCTTGTTATAAGTGCTTTTTTTTGCCTTTCTAAATGGGAGCACTGTTGGCTTTAAATGTTGGAATAATACAAGTCTTACCTAAAAAAGGGTTTTTAATGACTTTCTTGCATGTAAGATCTAATGTCTCTTTGCTTTTAGGCTTAGTTTGTGGGTTTTTTCTTTTTTTTACTTTCTTGGTGTGTTCATTGTGGGTGTTGGCAGTGCCTATTTAGTCAGCTGATCTGCCCAGCTGGCTTTCTGTGAAGGCCTTTTGCCTTGTCAGCAATGTTGTGTTCATTCATCCTTTTCTACCACAGGGTACAAGGTATTGTGCTTTGGATATCATAGGTGAAAACAGATTCTGTAGCTCATAAGTACACACCTGAATTGGTCAAAACAAAAATGTTAGCAGTTCCATCTGCTGACCTTTACTGTTAATAAAACAGCCAGTAGAGTAAGACCCTGCTTACTAGATTTCTGCAGGGGACATTTTTTTCTAAAATGAGGAAAATAATTATGCCTTCTTTTTCTCACTTACAGAATGAGGTAGAGATAACACCCTAACAGGATCTTGATGGTGCATTCTAACCTCAGGCAAGCCTGGATTATGGGAACACATGTGCCTGGTGTAATTAGGGAGGTCTCTGGACTTGAACTGGGAACCCCCTCGTTGGGATTGTCTTCCAGAGTGTCACCTTTTACTGCTGTGCTACTGTCTGGCTCCTTAGTTGCTTACCTTAATAAACAAAACCAAGAAGATACTCTTAAATTTAGGTGGCTATACCGTTTTATAAAATCTTTGTGATGAATTATCAGTGACCACATAAAGCGCTCTGCGTGTATATGGAAAGCATGGTAATGTATTGGCCAACTGATGTTTACTAGAAAAGTTCCATTTAAAAGTTCTCTTCTCTCACTCAGTTAAATATAGGTATAAACTCTAGCTGGGTTGAAAGTAATTGGTATAGTACATTTTAGAGAGGAAAGAAAAATAGCCTTGGTGTCAGCAGGTCTGCGTTAGAGTATATATTAGTTTCCTGGGGCTGCCCTGACAAAGTACCACAAACTTGATGACTTAAAATAACAGAAATTTATTCTCTCTCAGTTCTGGAGGCAAGAGGTCTAAAATAAAAACTGCTGGTGAGGCCATACTCCCTCTAGATGTTCTTGAGGAGGATCCGTCCCTGCCATTTCCATTTGGGTACCCTTGTTCTCCCATGTTTGCAGCTGCAGTGCTTTTCTCTGCCTTTGTAGCAGGGCATTTTCTGAGTGTCTCTGCCTTCATATAGCCTCTTTAAAGGACACTGCTCATCAGATTAAGACCTATCCTAATTGACCTCCTTTTTACTTGATTACTTCTACATAGACTCTGTACTTTATAGGTTTGCCAAAAGGATCAAATGAAATTTTAAAAATCAACTTAGGAATATGGGGATTTATTTTTAATTTTAAGAATTATTTTATTTAACTTTATTTATTTATTTACTTATTTTAATTTGATCAGAGAGAGAGAGAGGGAAAGTGAGAAAGCAAGCTACCAGGTCTGAGATTCCAGCTGAAGTCGGCCATCTGGGGTCCAGTGCTTCCAACCACCATGCCACCTGCCAGCTCTATTTTTAATTTTTTTTTTTAACTCAGAGCACAAGACAGTGTGTGTGTGTGTGTGTGTGTGTGTGTGTGTGTGTGTGTGTGTGTGTGTTGAGCTTGTGTGGTCACATTTGGCATGTTTCAGGTTGACTGGGCTGGAGATTCCCATGTGACTTTCAACACTACAATTTAGTATACTAACAACTGCAGCATCAGGCCGGGTCTATACTTCTTATTGATGTTTATAAGGAACACTTTGTTTTGAAAAGAAAAGTTAACAAGGTTGTCCTATTTTCAGAAATTATCTTTGTTTCTTGACTTGTCCTTATTCCTTCATTCTAATTTATTGTAATAGTTTCTGTCTTTGCATGTATTACACATTTTGATTATGAGTAATTCATAGTTTTATTTTGAAATGTTCATTGATTCACTATTATTTAGCAGCATCTTAAGTTTACTTTTTCACGAGTGGGCAAGACACAGAGACAGCACCCGCAACAGGAGTTCATTACACACTTTTAGTGCAAGCCCAAGGTGTAAGTCAGGTAAAGAGTTCATACATGGAGCACAGGTTTTGTCTTGTCCTAGTACCAGTCAACATAAATCCTACTCATTTTTCTTTTTTTGGTTTTTGCAAGATCACAAATTGAATTTTAAATGAATTAGCAATGAACATTTTATTCAGATTAGCTGAGCAACTTTTCATGATTCTCATTTATCAAATGGAACTTTAAAAGGACTTCTCTTACCTCAGAAGCATTTTTGATAGGTGAAAGATGTTTATTTTTAGCTCAGGCCAGTTACTCTTTCCTTCTACTAGTTTAAAAGATACTATGATCTCTTTTCCCTCTCTCCAGTTTGATTCTCTTTAACTCTTTTTCAGTTTTGATTTTCATCATTCTAATGAGATGACGTGCCATTTTTGAGTAGCAGATGCATTGCTATATGTTAATGTTTTAGTTATCGTAGACTCTAGCAGTAGTTTTCATTTTTAGAGCAGTTGAGATAAAAACAGACCTTCAAAGAGTCACACTCCCAGGTTACTGTGTAGCATTTCCTATAAGATAAGGTGTGATGTGAAGGCTAACAGTGGCTTAACTTTGTGATATTACTGATGGTCAGAAGTTCAAGGTGGAATTATGTTGAGCACAAACCCAAGAAGGAGTTATATCAAGGGCACTAGACTCAAAGGGCAGACCCTATACATGTATATGGTGGTGAAATCTTTTAGTCACATCTCACAGAAACAGCAAAGGCATATAAAATAAAGAGAAAGCAACACTGTTTAGGAAGACAGATAGATAGATAAATAGATATAGATATAGATCTCACTGGGCAGCTGGATTCAGATGCCCAAAAGTGGCCAGGATATGTTCTAAACATTATTCAGAATCGACTTAACTATTCCACGAGTTGGTGTTAAGACCAACCTCTCAGAAATCTGAGTAGCACTGTGTTCTCTGGATGTTTCATTGCACAGCAGTGTTAGGAAAATAAGTACTAGGCATTGTCTTAGTTCATTGTGTTCTTATAACAGAATACTACAGACTGGGTAATTTTTAATGAATGTAGATTTATTGGCTAGTAGTTCTGGAGGCTGGGAAGGCCAGTATCAAAGTGCTGGCATCTTTTGGAGGCTGCGTGCTGTGTCATAACATGGCAAAGGCATCACATGGTAGAAGGGCAGAGAGAAAGAGCATGTCCAGGCACAAGCAGGAGTGAACCTATCTCTCAGTAAGGACTAAGGGCCTACGCATTTTTCAAGGTCTTACTTCCTAATACTGTGACAACAGCAACTAAACTTCAACCCAAGTTCTGGAGGAGGCATTCAAATGAAAGTAAGCATGTAGCCTCAGTGTATGTATACTTACAGATTATATTGATATATTTCTCACACATGTTTTAGGTTCTTAAGCAAAATATGTAAAAAAAAAAAATAGAGATTTTTAAAGGGTTACGTTTTAAAATTAAGAGGAGGATTCTAGTAATTCCTTAAGTTGTAATATAGCTCAATTGGATTTTAACAAAATAGTACTTTTTTTTCTTTTAAGCTCTATAGGAGTTTTGGAATAGAGACTATTTTTTGAAGTGGGTAAAAGCTGTTTTTTGTTTTAATTATTTGTTAAGATGTCTGGTGATGGCATATTTGTACAGGATTTGTCTGGAATGATCAGATATGGTTTCTCTTGTTGGCTTGTAAAATTTGATTGTGTGTGTATGATGAATGTTAAATTTTCCCCTTTACATTTTTTTTATATCCCAGTATTTCAACCTATCTTTTCATGTTCTTAGCAGCCCTACATTATATTCTTTAATTTGCCCACAAAATGATAATTAGGGTCAACTCTTAGAGTTTCAAATGACTTTCTCAGACTTTGAAAATCCTTCTGCTTCTTACCTGCCAAGATCTCATTGCCATCTTTGGTTCTTCCTGCTTTCCTTGAGTAGTAGTTGGAGTGTTCCAGCATATTTCTGTTTCTTCTTTTTCCTTGTTTACTTTCCAAGCTGGCTCTCCTTGGAAAGTATGTCTATGCTTTGGGACAGGTGCTAGAAAGAAGAGGGATCTTATGGGCGCTGGCTGTCCCAGTCCTTGCAACCTACAGTAAAACCAGTCTGTATTATGGTTTCATCTGCTTGAGATAGATGTTGATGATAAGAAACTGGTTGCAAGGTTAAGTTGTGTTTTTCTTTCTTTGCCTTTTTTTAATTGCCAGAGGGCATATGTACTTACCAGCGAGAGACAGAGAAGGAGAGAGCACTTTCCAGTGGGGTAAGTTGGTGTAGCAGTCTCTTCTCCACACCTGGTGTGTGTCTCAAGCTGCCAGAGCCACGATTTGATTAGTGGTTAGCCATGTAAGATCTGGTTCCCTTAACCACTAGGCTATGTAGCCAGCCTCTCTTGTTTTCTTATTAGTGGTGTCTATCATGTTTTAATTTGTATATTTATAAATATGAAGCATATATACATGAATATATTTTACAAATTTAAGAGAGTAGTGGAAGCTTTAGTTAAAAAACAACACTTCTGCCCCACGGAAAACTGATCCTCTTCAGTATTGTTTTTAGGCCTCTAGGACTTCTTTCTCTAGCACTGTGCTCACATACTGAGAAGAACAGAAGTGTCTCCTTTGTCTGTATTCTTCAGGGATGTTTTCCTTTTGGCTGTCAAGTCTTCAGACTGTTGCCCTCATGAAAACATGTTATTCAAGAAGACATTTTAGTGTGGGACTCTCATAGGAGACTTGGGACCATGCATGCAGTCTGTCTCAAATAAGCAAAGTTTGTTGTTGAACTTCAAGTGAAAGAGAAAATCTGCTTTGGAGAGAAACCCAGTTAACTTGAAGATAAGTATGTACATTGGACTCTCTCCAGCACAGTGCTGGTGATTACATTACTTGAAATCATTCTCTTTCTGGGTGGTCATCTAAGGTTAGGCTTGAAGAGGGAACAGAAGTCATCTTTCCAGTGAAATTAATCTAGTGTCTTGGCATGGATAATATTTGAAATTTCAAGCCTGGACATGCTGCCCTGTCCACCCATCTATAACTGCCTACACAATTCCATTGTCCTTCCCATTGTCTCTTCTCATTGTTTTGAACATTTATTTCTGAGAATAAGATATGGTTAGGAAAATGATTCAACCACTAGTGTACCTGATAATGATTTCTAAACCTAAAAATTTATCTCCGTATTCAGAACAACAATTTATATATATATTTATATATATATATATATATATATATATATATATATGTGTGACATAATACAT
>NW_006159609.1:2711563-2732747 GCF_000334495.1 Tupaia belangeri chinensis
ATATATATATATATATGGTTGACATGATATCTATGACTCATTGGCTATTCTTTCTCTATAGTGCTTTTTTGTAAAAATTAAAAGAGAAACAAGATCACTTTAGACCAGCAAAGCTGGATTTTGCAGCTTGAAATCCTTTGTGGGATTTGAATATTGAAGAATTAATTGAAACTTTCTATTTAGTAAAACACTCAATTGAACAACCCCTAAAAAGAACAACTAGTTTTATAACAGGCCTGTAGTTAAATGCTATGCAATCTTGGGCAGATGGTGAAAAAGAATAAAAAATTTGTTTCAAACCAAAATGGCTCATATTGGGTTTGAAGTACTCATTAGTTGGCTTAGTGAAGGAAATATCCATGAGAAAATGAGTATCTTGATTCTTTGAGAACTGACTTTCATAAAGATATATGACTGTGTTCAGCTGTCTACTTGCCTCTATGCACACTACTCACATTAAACCATAAGAACATATTCTGAGAAGCAAGCAAATCTGTTCAAACAGAAAGCAGAATCAAAGATCTTAAATATTCCCCTTACTCAAGACATTATGTGGATAGGCATTGTGACCCTTTGGAGTCCCTTTCACCTCCCATAGTGAAGCTGTAGCACATTCAGATAAACAGGTAGGAGACAACTCCTTATGAAAAAACTGTATTAACTTAGAACAGGACTTTTCTACCCCTTAGGAAGAAGAAAGGAAAGAATATTGTCATTACATGTGTTGGGTCTAGTCGAAAATCATGGTTTGCATAGCTTTGGACAAATAGCCTGGACATAGGAAGCCATCTTCCTTCAGTTTTAAAACAACAATAACTCAGTTATGCTTCCTTTTCCCACCGACACCCTCAACAGACACACGCACACGTAGTACAAGTCTTAACTGTGGGACAGCTTATGTAGAAATTTTGGGTAAAAGATTATTCCTTTGGAATTTCAGAAGCAAGAATTTGTTTTCTGAAAAACACATGTCATTGTATACTTTTAAACTTGACATGTGACTAAAACTTTTTTTTTTAACAATTCCATTTTCTACAGGGCTGCCTTTATGTTTATTAAAGGTGACAAAACAGAAACCACTTCTTCTTTCATTACATTTTCTGCTTTCATGTTCTGTCATTCTGAGATCTTTTTTCTTTCCTTCTCTCTGTCTTCTTTCCCCCAGCTGTCGGCAGCATCCAGCCCCTCCAGTCACAGTCCTCACAGAGCTTCAGGAAAGGACCCTTTTGCAGAGCTCTCTTTGGAGGATTTCTTATAAATCACTTTAGGTATTACTGCTTGTTGGGGGAGTTGGGGACTTAAATACTTTTTTTAAATTATCAAACATGAAGCCCAGTCCACTCGTCTCTGTTTCTTTGAAGGACCTAGGTGCCTTCTCTTCTTATTCCTTCTCCATTCTTTAGGTGAAGAATAAAATAAGCCAAGATAGGGTATAAGGAGAAACAGCTTTTGAAGAAATACTGTTAACATAATTAAAAGATGTGAAATCAAAGAACCATCTTTTGTATATAAGCATCTACTGCTCACAGCAGATGGATGATCATGATCAAATATCACCCTCAAAAGCTAAGTGTTTCAGTCAATCTTAAAAGAATTACAGGGAACAGCACAAATTTACACAAAGCATTAGAACTTGAATAGAGCATCTTTATTTTAGTTTTAGTATGACGACCAGGGTTAGTTGTGAAGAATTCATTTAAACAGTTTCTCTATAGGGTTGCATTTTTATATATGTCTTTTCATTTAAAAAATAGCAACTTTTTTTTAAGTTTGTTTTTTAATTAAGGGCGAATGAATATATAAGCCCTTTTGATCAAAAGAATTCTGCAAATGATCTACACTGCATCTGTGCTAGAGGACAGTGTAATCTATTCTTCTTGATGCTCTAGTCTTCAGGTTAGCTACACATTCTAGATCTTTGAGAATCTGTACTCTTCTGATTTGGCAAGTTTACTAGCACATCTCCCTCAGTGATACATCTTTGGATGACAATTTAAGGGAAATTATGAATGAAGTATCTTTGAATACACACCTGTTGAAAAGCTCTATAGATTTTTATATATATTAGTAAAGAAATTATTTAAGTCACAGTATTATTACTGTTCCTTTTATTATCTCTAATTTTTTGTCATTTGAAAATATTTCTAATTTTAGTTTCTCAAATGAGTTTTTGTGCTTATGGGGAAATTTTTCTGAACTTCTCATGGAAAAATAGTTCATTGGTCTATTTCTTCCCCTACCTCACATACTACCTCTTGATTTTTAGTAATTAGAAAGGTATTTGGAAATCCCTATAATTATGCTTCAAATATTGAGTTCTGACAGTACTGACTTGTTTTGTAATCAGTTTGTGATAAGCATGTTGTGAACACTTCAAGGCCAGTTGAATGGTAAAGACCAGAAAGCATTTTTATTTGTAAGAAGGCATACTATAAAGCAGTGAATTATAAATTTACATACTTCTCTTTTTTTTTCCAGATACAGTTTATGTAACTAGATAGAAGAGAATGGAATTATTCCAAAAAGACAAGTGCTCAAGCGGCAAATCCTTACTTCCAGCAAAATCCAAACTGCTGTCTCTTAAACTCTCTTCTTCCATTAGAATGCTACAGTAACCCAGTGAAGGCCCACGAAGGAAATTGGGACTAGTTTATAGGAGAATGTATCAATACAGTTTATAAAGCCAAGAATTACCATGATTTAAGACTAAGATCTGTCTTTTTGGTGACTAATCCTTCAGTTCTTTCAACTCCTATTAATACCCATAATCAGTAACCTACCAAGAAAAGCCCTTACTTGGAAAGTGTGAAATTGTATTTGGAAAAGCTGCCTGGAGCGAAGAGCTGTGTCCTTTACTGTAATTCAACAGGACTCTTTTGGGGGGATCAAAATCATAATTCTTAATTTTGCATTATCTTTCTTTTCTCCAGTCCTCACAGATACAAAAATAGTAACTGAAATTAACTTTTCTTTTTAAAAAAATTTATATTCAGTTTGCAGTAGACATTCCTTAAGTATTTGTATTTATTTATGATTATCAGTTTTACGTAACATTAATATTGTATCAAACCTCCTTATGAAAATGAGTATGGATGTACACAGTATGTTTGATTTTTATCCACAAGAATGAATCTGATTCAGAATGCTTTTCAGCTGACATACAGAGCACTAAATATTTTAAGGCAAGTCCATAGGACTGACTCTATTAAGAATTCTCAGTCTCTGTGGGATTTAGGGAAGCATTATAAATGCATTAATCCTTATAGTCAATTCTGTGCCTAGGATTTTGCAAGGGAACAGTTCACTGACTAGGAAAAGCACTACATTTTAAATTCAGCATTAGTGCATTGGGAAGGATCTTTCCTGCTTTGTGCTTGGCATGTCATTATTTTCCATTTGACATTAGGGCCTTTCCAAAATGAATGTGAGGAATTGCTTTCACTTCAAGACTTTCCTTCTTTTCAGTAAAACTCTAGGAGGTGTTATGGGGGAGGGAAGGGGGACAAAATCTTTGAACCTTATATTTGGCTTGTGCCATGTTATGATCATGTACCTTTTAAATAAGGGGAAATAGTATCTTTAAAGTTAATGTCTAGCCAAGAGTTTAGTACACAAGGAATTAAACTGCACTGTTGATCGGTGCTTTGTGTAAATACATCTTAACGTTTGGGTTGAGAGGGGCCTTAAGAAGGACAGTTCATTGTAGGAAAGCAATTCTGTACATGAGTTTAAGCATACTTGTTGCATTGTCTCTGCAGATTCTATTTTTGTTTACAATATTAAAATGTATGTTAGCAAAATGGGTGGATTTTCAAATAAAATGCAGCTTCCACAAAACTTTTGTTATGGTATTCTGGTGTGAGGTGCTTTTTCTTTTTCCCGTTCTCTTTTTATTACTATCATTTTTTTGCTAATAAAAGTTTCTCTGATTATTATATTTGCTGACTAAATAAAATGTAAAGTTTATTTGTTTCATCTATTTTCCAAAACATTTATCTTGGCACTTTGTTAGACTCTTTATTGACTTTAATTGATAAGCCGAACTTTACTTATTAAGATTGTTCATTTTCGTCTTTTGACCAGATGCCTTCAGTCAGGTAAGTTTAAGGGAGAAAATGCTTTTGGGTTTGACATATTGGTACATATAATTATGTCCTTCAAAGAAACTCTGATTGTATCATTTTGCATATTGGTACTAGTATTCAGAGTACATGATAATGGATTAAAAGGTTTACATTGCAAGTATCTGCCTAGTATTTGCTATGGTTGGAAAACATATATAGTATTTGGCCAGTATGCTTTGTTCATTTTACCAGCTTTTAAGTTTCATGTTATTAAACCATTTTTATATAAACTGGGAAATTATACTTTTATAAGTTAGTCTCAATAGCACAGACTTTGATTGATTTCTTCTGATGTTCTGCTAAAGGTCTATGGGTGGCTATTCCTTTCATGTTATCTTTTTTCTCTTTTTTTTAATAATTTTTTTTATAACCATTTCTGTTCTATTGTACAAACAACTTTCGATCTATGTTGGATAAGTATTGTCCACATTTTACTTCTCTTACAGATAGGAATCAGAAACCAGAAAAGGAACTTACCAGATAAATGCAGCAGAAACATCAGGTCTTCAGTGTCATGGTCCATTGTTCTCTGTATGTCCTGCTGTCATTAATTCAAATACAGGGATGGAAATGGGGATTGTGCCCCTCTGAGGTCTATACTGATGGCCACTCTTTGTTCCTAAGTGGTCTCCTATGAAGCACATTTTTGTCTTCTTTCACTCTGATGCCTAGATCTCATTGACAAGATAGCAGATACCTTATAGTAGTAACTTTAATCAAAATGCAGTGGTTGTAGTGAATCAGCTATTGTATGCTGCATAACTATATCAAGGGTACAAATCTGTGCCTGCCCACACCATTTTACTACCCACTTAGCAAGTCGGTAATGGCTACAGAGAGAAGATTATTAGCAGAGGACAGTCGTACCCGTCCCAAATCATCTTCGAAATTAATTTTTTTAAAAATTCTTTGGTTTTACTTTATTTATTGGTTTAAGAGGTTTTTGCCTTAGGGCACATATGCTTGCCAGAGAGAGAGAGAGAGAGAAAGATGGAGACAGTGAGAAAGAAAGTAAAAAACCACACACATATACCCGTCCCAAGATGGCCACACTGCAATCCCTTCTCTTCCATTCTCCTCCTAGGCTCTTGGGCATCCACATACATGTGCCTGGTATGAGTTTCCAGCTACCAGGTCCAGGATGCAAACCGCAGATGGCCATGTGGGAGTCCAGTGACATAACTGCTATGCTATCTACTGGCTCCTGTTTTTAGTTTTTATGTTGGTGGTTGTGGCACATGTGTGTGTTGTTTCAGACAGGGCCTCACTGTGTCTTGATCTTCCAGTCTCAGCCTACCAAGCAGCAGTCTTCAGTTCACAGTACTGCAGCTGGGCCTATTTTTTGCTCTTGACTGAGCATCTTACTAGCACCAAGCATTTTTTTAAGAAGACATTAAGAGTTGAGGGACCAGCAGATGGCATAATGGCTACGTTGCTGGACTCCCATGTAGTCTACTAAGGTTTGTGTCCTGGACCCAGTGGCTTAAACTCATGGTGGGCGTGTGTGCCCAACCCAAGAGCCTGAGAGGAGAATGGAGGAGAAGGGATTGTGGAGTGGCCATCCCCCTAGGGGGCGATTTCTCGCTTTCTGTCTCTGGTGAGTGCATGCACCTTGTAGCAAAAAACCTCTCCAAAGAATTATTTTATTCAACTTTATTTATCTATTCATTCATTCATTTATTTATTATTTATTTAATTTGACCAGAGAGGTACAGAGTCAGAGGGGGAGAGAGAGAAAGTGAGAAAACAAGCTGCCAGGTCCGGGACTCAAACTGTGGTCAGCCTTAGGGGATTCCAGTGCCCGCAACCACCATGCCACCTGTCAGCCCCAGCATCTCTTTCTTAAACAGTGATTATGAAAGTCCATGTTTGGGAAGAGATTAGGAATCTTTTTGCTTCTTCACAAGCCATTAAAACTTGACCCCTCTGTCCTTTATGGATATTTTCTCTTGAACTAAA
Source organism: Tupaia belangeri chinensis (assembly GCF_000334495.1). Lineage (NCBI taxonomy): Eukaryota > Metazoa > Chordata > Mammalia > Scandentia > Tupaiidae > Tupaia > Tupaia belangeri. The sequence goes on from NW_006159609.1 coordinate 2,717,647, forward strand.
ATTAAAATAATTGTAAGACTTTTTTTTTTTTTTTGAGAGATTTTCACTGTAGGGCGCGTGCGCTCGCCAGACAGACAGAGAGAGACATAGAGACAGAAAGCGAGAAATCACCCCCCAGGGGGGATGGTCACGCCGCAATCCCTTCTCCTCCATTCTCCTCTCGGGATCTTGGGCACGCACGCACACGCGCCCGGCGTGAGTTTTAAGCCACCGGGTCCGGGACACGAACCGCGGTCGACCACGTGGGAGTCCAGCGACATAGCCATTACGCTAACTGCTGGTTCCCAATAATTGTAAGACTTTTGTTTATTATCTAGAAATATGTTTCTGAACTCTGAGAATTCAGAATATCACATTGATCCAAATGCATACTCTTCAAAATTCCTTGGAGAAAAACAATCATTCGAGTGAGTGGGACTTCTCTGTGCTAGCAGTGACTGAGTTACACAGTATACGTTTAGACCACGGCACTTAGCCAGATGAACTTACTACTCTTGCTCTCCAGAAAAAATATACCACAGCATCCATCAGTTGCCTCTGCAGCCAGCTCAGAACTTTATTTTGCCGTACATGCTTCCTTTCATGGGTCTTGACTATCCTTTTTGGAATCCGGTCTTAATAGCCTCTGATGAGAAAGGCAGCAGTATTAACTCTCAGAAAACCTCAAGCTGATTCCTTGCTATTAAGTGCTATTCTCTTTGGGAGTATCACCATCAGAAATATTTTTCAATTCTCTAGCTAGTGTTTCTTATCTAATTTTAGCATGAGTATTTAGCAAATGTACCATGTATTATTGATGTAATATGCAGGTGTAGTTTTTATGCTGTACAAAATTGCACACATTGTCAAAAGTCGTGTAAAGTTATTTCCGTGGTATTTCTTTTGGAGCAGAAGTGACTGTCTTAAGGCAGGCAGCCAGAGGGAAAGAAAGGCAAGGTTAGAAAAAGTTTTATGGAAACCTTTTTTTTTTTTTTTTCTGTTACAAAAGATAATTGTGAAGTTGGTTTTAAAATTAAAATTACTGCATGAGATTCACCTTAGGAGCTAAGTAAATGTTGCTGTTTGAGCCTTTTCCAGTCAGGCACCCTGCCTGTCTCCTTGTGCCTGGGATACTTAGCAGCTCTCCTGTGCTCTCAATAAACAAGCTGATAACTGAGTTATCAAGCCCTTGACTGGGACAGCAGAGAAGGAAATAGCACAAGTAAGGAGCACCTTAGTTGGCGTTGCTCACCTTGACTGCAGGCGTCCAGCAGTGTGATTTCCTTAACCCTTCCAGAACACCACATGGAACTATCAGGCATACCATACTGGCACTGTCACCTAGCCTAACAGCTGTCTAAAAAGGAACAAAATGAAATCTGCATCTCTCTTAACACTTTTCTCTTGAAGTAGGATAGTAACTAAAAAACTATTCACTTCCGTTTACTTACTGAAACGAGGCTTTAAGGGCCTGAAGGAGGCAGGGGCACTGCACTAGAAGGGAAGAACTCAGTGGAAGATTCCAAGATGCACATCCAAGGAAGGTGCAAAGATGGCCGTGGCCTGGGCTCGGTGTCGTAGCAGTTGTTACCAGAAATTGATCTTTTACAATAGTTATACCCATGGGCAGAAATGACAACTCATCATATAATTTATATTATGTGTGGATCAAAAATAATAGAAATGAATGAACAAAAAGGTTTACTTTATCTTACAAAGATTCAGTGAGCTGGTATGCTGGTCTAAGAAACAGAATGGGACTGTAAACCTCATAACTGACAAGTATTTAAGAATGTAATAGCATTTCAAAAGGGTAAAATAAAAAAGGATTGTTTAATAAACAAGTGATACTGGCACCAAATATTTGGGCAAAGGGTGGAGGGTAGGAGTTAATTCCAGCATGTAACAAAATTTCAAATGGGCTAAAGAATGTGAATATAAGGAATTGCAAAGATTAAGAAAATACAGGTAACAAAAGTCAAATAGGAAAGGGAACAAATGTGAAACAGTTCGCTGAAGAATGTTAATGTCTATGAAAAAGTTTAGTCATAACTGAAAAATTTAAATGGAAACTCAATCTTTCCAAGTAAAAGCTGTTCTGAATGCTTTTATATATATATATAAATTTGTCCATTTAATCAAGTCTATGAAGGCAACCCCAGCCTGTTTTATGCATAAACTGAGGTCAAGGGAGGTTAAATGACTTATTGTGTGGTCTTTATCAATTTAATGGTTGAATTGCAATCCTGAGTTCCTGGGCAGACTCAGTTTACTTCTAATCAGTTTGCTGTGTTCTGCCACATTGATGCCAATCCACATGTCAAATTGTGTGTGTGTTTGTGTAAGTATGAGCAAGCGTGCACAGTCACATAGGCTGAGTGAGTGTAAGCCAGTACAGCTTTTTTTGGGTGGAAATTGGCCATAGAAGCCTTGAGAATTTAAAGCCTTAATCCAGTAATCCTCCTTTTAGGAAATTTACCCAGGAAATAAACTAGGAGTTTGGCTAGGGAACCTGTCTTAGACTGTGTTTTATTGCACATAAATTTAAGAACAGGTATCCCTATTTAAGGCTAGGTCATATTAATAGGATATATTATTATAATTTGTCCTATTAATATTATAATATACCCTACTAATAGGTTATATTATTCCTTGAAACCAAAACAGGCTTCCATCTCCCAGGTCAGTTTGTGTCAAAAGATAGTAGACAATTAGAAACTCAGTGCAGATCTTTATCTCTGCTATCCCAGATTAAGAGGCAAATCTACACTTGAGGCTCTGCCAATTCTCAGGTCAACCAAAGGGTTTTTAATTTGGCCATAGGGAAGGAAAGTGAGAAACTAAGCTGCCGGGTCCAGGACTCAAACCACAGCTGGCCAACTGGGAGTCCAGCACCTCAACCACCATGCCACCTGCTGGCCCCAACAAGATTATCAATCACTTAGAGAAGAAGGTCTTCCATTCGCTAGCATTTATAGGAGATTTAAGACTAAGCGGTTCTTCTCAGGTCCCTTGACCTGTGTTTTGGGAAACCAAAAGACCCATGAGGTATTTTTATTTTGACATATATCAAGTAGCTTTTCAGGTTCTGAGTTGCAAGACTAACAAACATGTTTGACAAAATTCCCACACTTGATCATTTTCTACCCAAATTAGCTTCCTGAGAAGGGTAGGGGTGCTCACCAATATGGTGTGTTTGCGTGTCTAGTTGGCTTCAGTCAAATGAAGTATCAAGAGACTTGGCTATGAACTAAAAAATTAAATGTACAGCATGGAAAGGGCATACAGACTGGCCAAGGAAGAGTTAGGATGAAAGCAGATTCACCTTCATCCACTCAACATATTGAGTGCCCTTAATGTGCCAGTAGTACTCAGTATGAGAATAGACAAAATATAGGTTCTGCTTTTGTAGAGCATGTTTGTGAGAACAGGCAATAATTTTTTTTAAAGAATCATTTTAATCATTTTAATTTGATCAGAGAGAGTGGGGGTAGGGCAAGAAAGCAAGCCACGGTCCAAGACTCAAACCACAGTTAGCCATGTAGGAGTGTCCAGCGCCTTAACCACCATGCCACCTGCTGGCTCTAGGCAAATATTTGTATGACAGTAAGTACTATGAAAAAACAGTGAAGGGACAGGGTGAAGTGAGCAGAATGTGCCCTGTTTGGATGTGATGTCAAGAAAGACCTCTAATGAGGTGACTTTCAAATGAACTTAATGAGGTTGAGTGAACAATATGGTAAGATGTGGAGAGTGGCTTCTTCTCCCCACATAAACAAAGGCCCTGCTTGGCTTCTCAGAAGCAAGGTCCCCAGCAAGGCCTGACAAGAGGAGGCTCAATGGAAACAGGTCAGGAGGTGACAGTTGGCCTGGGCTTTGTAGGCCCATCCCAACTCGGATTTCTTTCAGAGTTGGGAAACCACGGGAAATGTTGAGCTGATGATTCTTTTAAAAACTTGGAGTAAAAGGATCACTCTGGTTGCTGTTCTCAGAATGGACCAGAGGGAGACAGATAACTTGTGGTCAAGAACCAAAATTCTGGAGGCAAATTACCCATATTCTGCTGTCACCTGACTCTGCTTATAAGCTAGGGAACTTAAGAAAAGTTACCAAATTTTTCTCTGCCTGTTTCTTTATCTGTAAGACTGGGATAATTGTAGACTACCTCATAGGATTATAATAGGACCCATATTATATATGTAAAGTGCATATAATAAGCACATTTTAAGTGTCTATGTTTGCATTACTAAAGGATCTTTTTACCTACTGGTCTTTGGCATTGTCCCTTCCATTCTTTGCATAGTTGACATCAGCCAGTGCTGGTGGAAATCTCACAAGATGCTTTGCAAAACTGAACACTGAACTCCCGATACCACGTGACCTCATGCAAGCAGGTCCTGAGCTAGCTGCAGTGATGTTTGGTGTGACAGCACTTTTTTGGAAACATCTAGCCCACACATGTAAGTATATGTAGGGCAGCAATTTTAGATGCCCATCGTTTCTTTTTTTCCTTTTTTTTTAAACTCTTTTTGTTTGTTTGCTTTTAATTGCCAGCAGATGTGCATGGTTGCTCAAGGAAGAGATAGAGAGAGAGAAGGCATCCCCAACTGGGTGTGGACACACTGCAGTCCTTTTTCCACTCTCCTTGTCAGGATTTGGGACGCACACATGTATGTGGCCAGTGTGCTTTTCAAGCTCTCTGGACTGGTACTGGGACCTGAACCACAGCCATGTGGATCTGTCTTTTAATGAATAGCACCTAACTAGTGTGCTACAGAACTGGCCCCCTTTTCCTTCTTAAACAGAATTACTCATGCCTGTTTAATGTCTTAGTGCATTTACTATTGAAAAAGTTAACTTCTCATAAGATAAATACGTATTTTAGTGTCTGTTCAGATTAGTGTGGGTTATGTGTAATAGAGAAGTTATGCTAACAATGCTTCAGACAAGATGGAAGGGTACATTTTCTCACACATAAACATCTGAGCTGTGCCCCAAAGATCATTAAGTGTCTGCTTTTGGGTATTAGATGTCTTGATGGTGTCCCATGGTCGTTCAGGTAATTCCTCGATCTGCACAATCCAACATGGCCAAACTGTGCAGCCGCATTCCAAACAGCAGGATGGAGGAAGGATGGGCAATGAAGGGGAAAGAGATGGCCCCAAATTGCGCACAACTGTTCACATTCTACTGGCCAGAACTTTGTGTGGCTACAAAGGAAGCCAAGAAATAGTATCTTTAATTTGGGTGACCTAAAGTAATACATTATTATGGAAGAAGAGAGAACAGATTTGAAGGTAAACTTTGATCAGCCACTACCACAGTCAAACAATTTATATTAAAAGAATTGGGGCCAGCAGGTTGTGCAGTGGTTGGGGTACTGCACTCCCACGTGACTGACCACAGTTTGAGTCCTGGACCTGGCAGCTTACTTTCTCACTTTCTCCTCTCTCTGGTCATAGTGCATGTGCCCTATAGCAAATTAAAAACCAATAACATAACAAAATTAAGTCTTTTTTTTTTTTAAATGGCAGGCAGACATAGCATCACCAACCTTTTTTATTTATTTATTTTGGAGAGGTTTTCGCTATAGGGCACGTGCGCTCCCCAGACAGACAGAGAGAGACAGAGAGACAGAAAGTGAGAAATCACCCCCCAGGGAGGATGGTCACGCCGCAGTCCCTTCTCTTCCATTCTCCTCTTGGGATCTTGGGCACGCACGCACATGTACCCGGTGTGAGTTTTAAGCCCCTGGGTCCAGGACGTGAACCGTGGTCGACTATGTGGGAGTCCAGTGACACAGCCATTATGCTAACTGCTGGTTCCCACAAAATCAAATCTTGAAAAAAAAAGAGTTGTTAGTTTAATGAAAGTTTGATCAGTTACTTCAAAACCCCACCACATTATTATCAGTTGAGATCTGAGAAATTGTGGTGATTGCGATGTGGCCTTCCCTCCGGGGGATGATTTCTCGCTTTCTGTCTCTCTGTCTCTGTCTTTTTGGCGAGCATATGCGCCCTATCGCAAAAACGTCTCCAAAAAAAAAGAAAAGAAAATGAAAAATAAGTTAACCCAAACTATGAGTGCTGACTAAATGTTACAGGATAAGATGGAAATAAGTTCCTTCTCACCAGATTTTAGGTCCAACTTTATCCCATGTTGACATTTTTATATTAATAGCATAAAAGTTACAGAAGACAAGTTTTTAAGTGGCAAAGAGAAAATGACTGATAGGAAAATTAAATACAGTTGTGTTGTAGAACACCAAAGACCCAAGGTTAATTACATACTTGCAGTAGAACCTCAAGTGAGGTTAGGTATGTCATTGTTCCTCTGAGGCATGCCCTGGCCTGAAGACTTAAAACAGTGCCTTACTAACCTTATTTGGAGTCATCATACAGAGGGACATCCAACATAGCTCATTTTCATTCCTCTAGGAGGGAAATGTTGCAAGGGCTAGCATATTTTTATAGCTGAGACTATATAAAAAGATGGCATTAACCCAAGAAGGCAAGAGGTCAGCAAATTGACCACAGACCTAGAGGAAGGAAATGCTGACAGAACTTATGCTAAGGATCTGTGAGGATATCTGAATCTGCATTTACTTTAAAACTCAATTCACTATGCTGGAAATCTTCTGCAAACATTTCTATTTAAAGAATCTTTAAAAAGTATCTTGAAGGTTTTTAGTATTTAACTCAAATCATAAGACCAGAATGACCTAAAACACAACCAGTCTGAAGAATTATGGTCAAAAAAAGCAGCCTTTCTGGGAATTTGAACTTCACAAAGTCATAGGAATAGGAAATGGAAATACTTAATCGAGTTAAAGGCACTAATATTTAGAAAGCCTCAGTTGCTTCGGGGCACATTTCCATGCGTTTAGCGCAAAAGCCAGTTCATTCCAAGAAAAATACAGAGAACTGTTGTGTTGAGGCCTAGTAAAACAAGCATGGACCAAGCAAGCAGGCCTAACAAGCTACCCTTTATTGCCACAAAAATACCCTGGCCTTTCTTCTGAATCACCCTAGTGTCTGGCTATGGGACTCAGAAGGAAATGAAATGCCCCACATACCCCTCCTCTCTACATATAAGAATTTTAGAATTGAGTTTACTATTTCTCCCTGTAAGCTAAAGTAGATCAGCAGATTAGGGTGGGCCTTTGAGCTTTTGAGGCCAACCATGCCCTCATACCAGCTGGGGGCTGATTTGTTCTCATGGCAGATGGAGTGAGCCCCTTAAAAGTACTTAAAACCTGCTGTCATCGGAGACTGGCCTGCACCTCATAGGCTGCAGTGGATACTGACACTGTCCTGTGTCTTCACCTGAGCCATACTGAAAAGACAACCAGGCATCTTTGGTCATTTCCCAGAAAATCTTTACGGACCACTGTTAAATGTCAGTAATGGTTTCAACTGCCATATAGTAAGTACATGTCTACTATGTACAGTTTATACACACTTGGTAATGCTTAATCCTGCAATATGGGAATGAAGCCCCTGATATACAGATAAGGAAACCAGCATTTGAAGGGACTGTCAGGATTCAAAGGCAGGCTGCGCTGCTCCACAGAATATTTTCCCTTAACTCTGTAATATCTTAATTCCCTCAAACCTATCTAATTTCTGGGCCAAAATAAGCAATTTACTAGTCTGAGGCTAACGCTGCCACCACTTGGACACTCTAATCCCTCACCTGTTTACTGGATAACAACATGCAAAAATTCGTATGGTTATTCTGAGAACTGAAACTGACATAAAACCCTCCTAAACTCAGTTTGATTCTCATTTCTTTTTCCAAACTTACTAAAGGTGCTAAAAGTAAAATAGTATGAGTAAAACACATGGTAGCCCTGTCTACCCCACCTAGACTAGCTTGTCCTGTCTTCTCCCACTTCCCTTGCTTCCCTCTCTTACTACCAAAGACCGAGAGCAGCAATGATGGTCCACGCTCTCTTTCTAGACCCTGATCTCCTTGAGGAAACAGGCAATTTGATCTGGCATCCCTAAAGCCTTCAACACCGTGCCTAACTGAAGGGACTTCTTCTGTAAACACTTGGTTGAATGAGTAACTCTGATAGGATGTTCACAGTAGTACAACAACTGTATTGAGATTTGCTTTGTAATGTGGCCATCTAACAAGGATAGCTACCACTGTAAGCTGTTTAAAAACTGTTCTGCAAATGCAAAACACAAGGAGTCATATTAACAAAAAGGACATTCTTTCCCCTCTCTTTTTGAAATGATGCTGTTTTAAGAACTCTGGCATCTTGGCAGCAAACAAGATTTAGTCATTTGATATTTTTTTCTCATTCAAATTCACATCGTGGAGGAGAAACTGCCACAGTTAAGAAATTATGCTGGAATCCTACCATGTTGTGCCTGACTTGTTTTAATAATCTCATAGTCTGAACTTTCCAAGTGTGAGAGAAAACAATGTCAATTTCTGCTGACCTACTGAAATCAGTGAGCTGTCACACAAGCTGTTTTTGTTGGTTACTGGAGGCTCTTTGATTTGTCCCAGTGGAAAGTTGGTCATTTTTTTTTTCTTGTCTGAGAATAATAATGATAAATCCTTACCTATAAAAAGTTTACCTCTCCTGGGCCAGTTCTATGGTACAGCAGTAGTGTGCTGCTTAAGAGAAGTGAGATCCTATGTAGTGACCATGATTCAAATTCCCAGCCTAGTTAGCCGGAAATACTCCAGGCAGGTGTGTGAGTGCCCAGGATCCAATGGGCTGGAAGACCAGAGAAAGGAGATTGTGACATGACTAGACCCTGTGGAAAGTGCTCATCTTTCTCCCTCCCTCATGTGCACACAAACACACAGGCTCTATTGTGAATAATTAAAAATAAATGTACCTTTCTTAAATCGAAAATGGACAGGCCCAAGGTCACGGTGTAGTGGTTAGGATGTTGGACTCTCACATGGTTGCTCACAGTTCGAGTCCCAGACCTGGCAGCTTGAAACACCCAGCATACATGCCCAAAAGCTCAAGAGGAGAATGGAGGAAAAGGGATTGCAGAGTGGCCACCTCCCCTGGGCGAGTGGGAGGGTGTGATTTCTCATTTTCTCTCTGTCTCTCTCTGTGTCTCTGGCGAACACAGATGCCCTATAGCAAAACAACATCTCTTAAAAAAACAAAAAAAGTGACAGTTCACTTCCTATTGTATTATTTTTCAAGGGCATTTCTGTTTCTGTTGACCTTTGAAAGACTGCCATAATAGGGCATTTTGCCTTCCTATCAGGAAACATTCTTGCTGGCCCTCACATTGCAGGACAAGGCATGGACCCATACACTGTCACTTTAAGGAATGGATCAGAATATGAGTATTTGGGGAATAATTTTTTTTTGTCAGCCATATGGGAGTCCAGTGCCTTGACTGCCATGCCACCTGCTGGTATCTTGTAGTTTTAATTTGCTTTTCCTTGATGAGTAATAATGTCAACCTCTTTCTTATGCTTATTATTTTGATACACTTTTGTGAAATGCCTATTCAAGTCTTTTGCCTGTCTGTTTTTTCCCCCCTAAAATGAATTGTCTTTTTTCCTATAGATTTGTAGAAGTTCTCTATGTATTTTTTATATTTCTTTTTGTTGTTGTTATATACATGTATTGGAAAATAGTCTTCCAGACTATGGCTTGCCTTTTGACTTTTCTAATGCTGCCATTTTATGAAAATAAGACCTTGATTTTAATAAAGTCCAATTTATCAAGCACCTCCTCCCCCATGGGAAAGGGCCCTATGGTAATGGTAATTCCTTTTCCTCCATTTTGCCCTCCTTTGGAGATCTTGGGCCCACACACATCTGCCCAGTGTGTTTCTTAAGTTATCGGGTTGTGAGTTGAACATGGCAAGAGGCCATTTTGGGATCTGGCTGTCTTATCTATCCACGAGGCCATTGAGCCAGCCCTATAATATTGTTTTACAGAAGGTATCTATTGAGATTATCATTTGGGTTACATCCTACATTGTTCATTTTACCTCAATTTTAAAATTTTGAAATAAGTTTAGATGCACTTGAAGTTGTACAAAATAATACAAAAAGTTCGCCTATACTTTTCACCCAATTTCCCTCACTTATGAAATATTTGACAAAATTACAGGATATTGACATTGATACAATCCACTGCTCTTGTTCAGGTTTCAGGTTTCAACTCTGTTTTGTGTGTGTGTGTATGTGTGTGTGTTTTTTTTTTTTTTTTTTTTTTTTTTTAGAAAAAGATTTTTTTCTATAAGGCATGTGTACTCACCAGAGAGACAGAGACATAGAGAAATTACTCCCTGGTCAACCATGTGCCCCCAACCACTATGCCATCTGCTAGCCCCTCAACTCTGATTTTTTTTAAGAGGCTTTTGCCATAGGGCACATGCGCTCGCCAGACAGAGAGAGAGAGACAGAGAGACAGAAAGTGAGAAATCACTCCCCAGGGGGACGGCCACACCGCAGTCCCTTCTCCTCCATTCTCTTCTTGGGATCTTGGGCACGCACATGCATGCGCCTGGCGTGAGTTTTAAGCTACCGGGTCTGGGACGCGAACCACGGTCGACTACGTGGGAGTCCAGCGACATAGCCATTACACTAACTGCTGGTCCCCCCTCAACTCAGATTTTTTTGTTAAATTAAACATGTATTCTTTGTTAAATATTACATATGAATATCACTAGACTCAATATGGACTAATATTTTTTAAAGATTCTACATCTACGTTTATGAGATACACTGGCCAGTAATTTTTTCTTTTGTAATGACTTGCAAGTATTTATTTTTTCTATTCTCTGAAAGAGTTATATTCGGTATCATCTTTTTATAACTGTGTAGAAAAATTCATGAGTGCAGTCACCTGGTTTTGAATTTTTTCTTGTGTGAAAATGTTATAGATTTGATTTTTTAAAGAAGTATTTATTTAATTAATTACCCTTGTTGTTATTATTTTTTAATTTGACCAGAGAGAAACAGAGTTTGAGAAAGGGAAAGCGAGAAAGCAGGCCACCAGGTATAGGACTTGAACTGTGGTCAGTCATGTGGGAGTCCAGCGCCTTTAACTATCATGCAACCTGCCGGCCCCTAGATTTGAGTTTTTTTTAATAGATCTAGGACTATTCAGAATTTTTCTCCCTCCTGTTTTTTTAGAAATGTTTCTAATTCATCTAAGTTGTTAAATTTATTAGGATAGTTTCCCTTGATTTCCTCATCTTTTTAGTAATGTAAAACCTACAGTGATATTTTATTTTTTTAACTGTTTTCTTTCTTCTTTGATTAACTAGGTGCTATCAATTTTAAGTAACTCTTCAAAGCCTTTTTAGGTTTATTTTCTCTTATGTATGTTGACTTTCTGATGAATTAGTTTCTGCTCTTTATTTTCTTCCTTATACTTCTTTCGGTTAATTTTTACCTTTTTCTCCCTAGATCTTTAAAGTTAAAGCTTAGATAATTTATTCAATATTTGTTATTTTATAATACATGAATTTAAAGTTATACATTTCCCCATTTCCCTTTAAACACGGCTTCAGCCGGATTCCACATTTTGACCCATTGTAATTTTATTATTCAATTTAAAAATACTTTTCCTCAGACTTTTTTTTTTTTTTTAGAGAGATTTTTGCTATAGGGGCACCTGTGCTCGCCAGAAAGACCGCAAGAAATCATCCTCCCAGGGGGAACAGCCACACCACAATTCCTTCGCCTCCATTCTCTTCTTGGGATTTGGGACGCACATGCATACATGCCCAGTGTGAGTTTTTGTTTTTTTTAAAAAATAATTATTTAACTTTATTTATTTTAATTTGAGGGACAGAGAGAGAGAGACAGAGGAAAGTGAGAAAGTAAGCCACCAGATCCAGGACTTTAACCACGGTCAGCCATGTGGAAGACTAGCGCCTTAACCACCACACCATGCGCTGGTTCCACCCAATATGAATTTTAATCTTCGGGTCTGGGTCTCAAACCCTGGTCAGTTCCATTGGAGTTCAGCGACATAACCATTACACTATTTGCTGGTCCATTTCCTGGGTTTTTTAAAGGTATTATATTTACGTTCAAATTATTTGGCGTTTTTTGTTTGTTTTTTTGTTTTTGATTTCGCAAAATTTCATTGTGGTCAGAGAACACGTATGTGACTTCAGTTTTGTAAATATTTGTTGTGACTTGTTTTATGTGGCTTGCATGTGATCTATTTTGTAAATGTCTCATGTACACATAAAAAATGTGCATTCTGCCATTCAACTTTTATATCCTTAATACTTTTTTTTCCTGCTTGATTGGTATAATTTATTGAGAGTTCCTGTGTATTTTCTTTTCTTTTTCTTTTTTATTGTGGTAAAATATACATATTATAAAATTTCTATATCTTCTTTTAGTTTGGTAAATTTACTTTTATATTTTTTTGAGATCATTTTGTAACTAGGATTGTTACATGATGGGGTGTAACAATGGGGTTCTGATGGGGTGGTTCATTTATTCTTCATTTTCTCATTTTTCTTAATACTTCTTACCTTATAGTCTATTTTGTCTGATAATAGTTTAGTCACATCTTCTTCCTTGTGCTTGATGTTCACCTGAGGTATCTTTTGGCAATCTTATTTTCAATCTATCTGTGACCTTACATTTTTTTTATTCATTTATACTAGAGCACATATGTGTGTGTGAAGGAAAAGCACCCTTCACTAGATCTGAAGGGGCAAAGGGGAGGGGTGGTTACAGACAGAGATAGCTGTATTAGGTCGGCCTGCCAACTAGAGATGTGGTCTTTGGTAGAGGAGCCCTACTAACCCACACGCCCTGGTAGGGAAGAGGTTAGTGAACAGATTTCACCCTCCTTCATTCTTTATCTCTTGCCAGAAGCTCCCATTGAACAAACTCAATTGGAAGTTACAAGGGAAGTAATAAGGGTGTTTGTGGAGAGAGCCAGGTGCCAGTCAAGGCCAGAGAGTAAAGGGAATCTTTGATGATGGCATTTGTTTAAAGTATAGGAAAAGGTCAAAGTTCATTTGGTGGCAACACTATTCCCTAAAGGGTATTGGGAAACATGACCAGTGTTTATAATGTCTCCAATGATTAAGGACTATATTAACAGCACTTGAGATTCAGGAAGCAGGAATTCTAACACCCTGCAGAGTTCCACACAATTGGCCCTGCCCAAAATGCTTACCTTTTACATCACTAAGGATTACAGAAGCAGGACACTTGGCAGTTTTATCTGGTCTTGAGGATCCAGATGGAAGGCTTGTGTCACATTTAGGCAGTCACAGTGTCCTAGGATTGTAGTAGCCATAAGAGGAAAGTGGTAATTTCTTTGGATAGGGATGTGGTAGTTGAGATTTGAAGTAACTAATGAGAGGGAGATCTCCCCATCAGTGGATTTTTTTTTTTTTTAATTTTGCCAGTGGGCACATGTGCTTATCAGAGAGAGACCGAGAAAGACAGAAAAGGAACATGAGAAATCAGCCTCCTAAGGGGAATGGTCATGCTGCAATGCCTTCTCCATTTCTCCCTCTTTTTGGGATTTTTAGCCATGTATGCACATATGCCTGGTGTGTTTCTCAAGCCACCAGATCTGGGACTTGCACTGCACAGTTGGCCATGCGGGATCCAGCTGCTTTACTTACCATGCCACCAGCTGGCTTGGAATTTATTTTTTTCAAGAATTATTTATTTAATTTTATCTATGATACTAATTTTTAATGTTCTATAGGGCATGTCCACTCATCAGAAAGAGACAGAGAGAGGACAAGTAAGAAAGCAAGCTGCCAGGTCGGGGACTTAAACTGCGGCTGGCCATGTGGCAGTCCAGCACCTTAACCACCATGCCACCTGCTGGCCCCAGAATATTTTTTATACAATAAATTTACACCCTCAAACTTACTTGTTTCTCGAGGTTCTGCTATTCATTATAAAAGAGAGAGAAAAAAAAAAAAAGACTAGGGTTAAATCATCACTCAGCATCCTTATAGAGAAATGTGTAGTCCATGCTGTACAGACTTCTCATTTTTTTCCTTAGAAACATTTCTAGCCCACTTATTTTATGTTAGAATCATAGATTAGTCAATGAAAAAAAAATTTTTTTTGAGAGGTTTTCGCTATAGGGTGCATGCAACTCGCCAGACAGACAGAGACATAGAGACAGAAAGCGAGAAATCACCCCCCAGGGGGGATGGTTACACTGCAATCCCTTCTCCTCCATTCTCCTCTCGGGATCTTGGGCACGCATGCACATGCGCCCGGTGTGAGTTCTAAGCTACCGGGTCCGGGACACAAACCACAGTTGACTACATGGGAATCCAGCGACATAGCCATTACGCTAACTGCTGGTTCCCATCAATGAATTTTTGAAAAGTGATTGAAGAAGTAAGAAAGAACACCAGAAACTACCTGTAACTGTCATGTTTCTGAATATTTCAACAGAGAAACACAAAATATACTTTCCTTGTTGTCATTCATATCATGAAAGTAAAATAATAGCTAAGTACTTGGAACTTTGGTTTTAAATGTGATTATTACCTTCAGAAATAACTGGTTTAAAATGGACCAGAGTATTACTGAAATGGGCAACAGATACACTTCTGTTCCCAAAGACCATCTCTAAGGAAAAATTGCTTTTCCTTTGTGGCATTCAGCCTTAGAGAAAAGACTTCATCATCTTGTACGTAATGTGGCTTTCTGGGCTGCTGATGTCTTCATAAAATTTGACTGGAACTTCCTTCTCTTGAAAATGAATGGGCATTTTCTTGCTCTCCACACTCATAAGTTTCACTTTCAGAGGGCCTAAGTTTACATAATCCTGTGGTGAATAGACACAGAGGAGAATAGGAGTGGTTATTTGGCAATGTCCCAGCCTTAGTAGATCAGGTTATCTTCATTATAAATGGCCTTGATCTGACAGATTTCAGAGCCCTACTAATTGTCTTAATGCTGTACAATAAGCCACTGTCAGAAATGAAAAACCACATTCAGTAAACATATATACCCACTAGGATGCAGAATACAAGCTCTCCCAAAGAACTAGCAGGTTCCAGAGAATGCTGACAGGCTCCTCTCACAGGGAGTGGAGGGAAGAAAGGAGGCACTGGCTAGACTAGGGGAAAATATCCTCTGTAAGCTCTTTTGTTGATGAAAGAGTG
>NW_006159609.1:2733463-2735472 GCF_000334495.1 Tupaia belangeri chinensis
ATGCTAACACCCTGCAGAGTTCCACACAATTGGCCCTGCCCAAAATGCTTACCTTTTACATCACTAAGGATTACAGAAGCAGGACACTTGGCAGTTTTATCTGGTCTTGAGGATCCAGATGGAAGGCTTGTGTCACATTTAGGCAGTCACAGTGTCCTAGGATTGTAGTAGCCATAAGAGGAAAGTGGTAATTTCTTTGGATAGGGATGTGGTAGTTGAGATTTGAAGTAACTAATGAGAGGGAGATCTCCCCATCAGTGGATTTTTTTTTTTTTTAATTTTGCCAGTGGGCACATGTGCTTATCAGAGAGAGACCGAGAAAGACAGAAAAGGAACATGAGAAATCAGCCTCCTAAGGGGAATGGTCATGCTGCAATGCCTTCTCCATTTCTCCCTCTTTTTGGGATTTTTAGCCATGTATGCACATATGCCTGGTGTGTTTCTCAAGCCACCAGATCTGGGACTTGCACTGCACAGTTGGCCATGCGGGATCCAGCTGCTTTACTTACCATGCCACCAGCTGGCTTGGAATTTATTTTTTTCAAGAATTATTTATTTAATTTTATCTATGATACTAATTTTTAATGTTCTATAGGGCATGTCCACTCATCAGAAAGAGACAGAGAGAGGACAAGTAAGAAAGCAAGCTGCCAGGTCGGGGACTTAAACTGCGGCTGGCCATGTGGCAGTCCAGCACCTTAACCACCATGCCACCTGCTGGCCCCAGAATATTTTTTATACAATAAATTTACACCCTCAAACTTACTTGTTTCTCGAGGTTCTGCTATTCATTATAAAAGAGAGAGAAAAAAAAAAAAAGACTAGGGTTAAATCATCACTCAGCATCCTTATAGAGAAATGTGTAGTCCATGCTGTACAGACTTCTCATTTTTTTCCTTAGAAACATTTCTAGCCCACTTATTTTATGTTAGAATCATAGATTAGTCAATGAAAAAAAAATTTTTTTTGAGAGGTTTTCGCTATAGGGTGCATGCAACTCGCCAGACAGACAGAGACATAGAGACAGAAAGCGAGAAATCACCCCCCAGGGGGGATGGTTACACTGCAATCCCTTCTCCTCCATTCTCCTCTCGGGATCTTGGGCACGCATGCACATGCGCCCGGTGTGAGTTCTAAGCTACCGGGTCCGGGACACAAACCACAGTTGACTACATGGGAATCCAGCGACATAGCCATTACGCTAACTGCTGGTTCCCATCAATGAATTTTTGAAAAGTGATTGAAGAAGTAAGAAAGAACACCAGAAACTACCTGTAACTGTCATGTTTCTGAATATTTCAACAGAGAAACACAAAATATACTTTCCTTGTTGTCATTCATATCATGAAAGTAAAATAATAGCTAAGTACTTGGAACTTTGGTTTTAAATGTGATTATTACCTTCAGAAATAACTGGTTTAAAATGGACCAGAGTATTACTGAAATGGGCAACAGATACACTTCTGTTCCCAAAGACCATCTCTAAGGAAAAATTGCTTTTCCTTTGTGGCATTCAGCCTTAGAGAAAAGACTTCATCATCTTGTACGTAATGTGGCTTTCTGGGCTGCTGATGTCTTCATAAAATTTGACTGGAACTTCCTTCTCTTGAAAATGAATGGGCATTTTCTTGCTCTCCACACTCATAAGTTTCACTTTCAGAGGGCCTAAGTTTACATAATCCTGTGGTGAATAGACACAGAGGAGAATAGGAGTGGTTATTTGGCAATGTCCCAGCCTTAGTAGATCAGGTTATCTTCATTATAAATGGCCTTGATCTGACAGATTTCAGAGCCCTACTAATTGTCTTAATGCTGTACAATAAGCCACTGTCAGAAATGAAAAACCACATTCAGTAAACATATATACCCACTAGGATGCAGAATACAAGCTCTCCCAAAGAACTAGCAGGTTCCAGAGAATGCTGACAGGCTCCTCTCACAGGGAGTGGAGGGAAGAAAGGAGGCACTGGCTAGACTAGGGGAAAATATCCTCTGTAAGCTCTTTTGTT
>NW_006159609.1:2735482-2744691 GCF_000334495.1 Tupaia belangeri chinensis
TTGGCTATGTATACTTAGCCTTCTGCTGGTCAGTACATAACCACAGTAGAGTTTTCAATGGGAAAGATTCTGCAAATGCCATATAGAATAATAAATATTCATTTTTTGCTACAGGGCACATGCACTTGACAGAGACAGGAAAACAGGGAAAGTGAGAAATCATCCCTCTCGGGGAGATGGCCGTGCTGCAATCCCTTTTCCTCCATTTTCCTCTTGGGATTTTGGGCACATATGCACAACATGCCAGGTGTGGTTTTAAAGTCATTGGGTTCAGGACTTGAACCACATAGTTGACCATGTGAGATCCAGCACCTTAATCTCTGTACCATCTGTTGGCCCTGACTAATATATATTCTATACTGAGCAAATTCTTCATGAATTTCCTACTGGAATATCCCATGGGTATTGTACAGATAAAACTTAACCACATTCTATCACACTAACTAAAAGAGAGCAACAAACAGAGTTAGAAGTCTAATTTCTATGGAATCCCACAGCCAATTCAAAACTGGGTTGAAAGAGCTCAAGCACTACCTGACATCCCTTCCTCTGGGAAGCCTCCAAGCCATAACTCTTGCTTCTGAACTCCTTCAACACTTCAGCAAGCCTTTCAGGAGAGCCCGGTATGTGCCAAGCCCTATATCAAGTGCTGGGGTGCAAGGTAAGCTCACAGTCTGGTCAGATAGAGATGCAGGTGATACATTTCCTCTTATATGGTAAGTGTTAACTTTCTTCTGTCTTCTGTAAGGCTCTAAGTGATTTGGGGGGGATAGGGCCTGCCGCACAAGAATCTGTGAGACTTCATTTTTTTCCCCTATTTTTACCTTTAAATTCCCAACCATCTAAGTACCTGTTTTTATGAGGTTCTTAATACATATTAATTTTAATTTAGAAAAATCAAATAGCTTTTAAAAAAGAAAGGGATGTTTTAATTCTCAAAAGTCCCTGTATTTACCTTTCAAAATATGTAAGTATAAAGCTATGATAAATATACGGTAAGAGAAAAGCTGATGAAGGTGTACTACATATTTCAAAATAATCTGAATGAGGATTCCAAAGTAACATGCCATATCTGTGGCAGTTTCGCCACATCAGAAACTCACATGTAAAATAAGAAAGTCTTTCATTCAATAAAATGGTATGCAATTAGGGGATTTTGAAGGTAACTGTCAATTAGCCCAAAGTCATCATGACATACTGGAGTCATAATTCCAAGATGCTCATTGGGGTTTGGATGCTAGAGAGGCAAAAACTTTAAATGGTCACTAGGTAGGACTGAATTGTACCTAGTTAAATTAGTTTTCATTAGTTTATTCAGTTATTTCTACTTTCTGACATCATTCTTCCACCAGACTTTAAGTTTTAGGAGAACTTTTAAGGGTTTTACAGTACCAAGAAGGAAATTAACAGGGTTGGCTGTGGGGATAATTTAAATGTAATTTAAATGTAAAAAGAGGTTTTAAAATGAAAAGGCTTGATACATCAGCCTTTAATGAATAGTATATTTGGCAGTTTGTACTTTCCCAAGATGGCTTAATATATATCCTATCCAGTGTACTTGCTTACAGTATGATGCTGACCTTCCTCTGGCAAGATGAGGGAGTTGTGTCCCTTCCCTTGGGTAGGACTTTGTAACTACATCAATGAATAAAATATGATAGAAGTGATGGCATAGATTTCCAAAGCAAAGTCACATAAAACATTGCTGATTTTGTTTTGGTCTCTAGGACTGCTTGCTCTGGGAGAAGCCAGGTGCCATCACAAACACACATGCATGGCACTCTGTGCAGAGGCCCATGTGAAGAGGAACTGAGGCCCCAACTTAGCCAGCATCAACTTGACAACCATGGGAGTGAGCCACCTTGAACATGGATCTTCCTACCCCAGTCAAGCCTTCAGATGCCTGCAGCCCCAGCCAACACATGATCACAACTACCCCAAAATCCAAGTGAGCACTGTCCAGTGGAGCTCTCTCAAATACTAACTGACAGAAGCTTTGAAGTAGAATACATAATTTTGTTATAAGCCACTAGAATTGGGGATATTTCATATGTAGGATTAGGTAATTTACATTGTATACCAGTATTGGAGGTCTGTCAATGGATATATGTAACAAATTGGGCAGGCATAAGAGTGAAAATATTGGGTCATCAAAAAAAGTCACAATGTATTTTTCTATGGTTTTCTATACAAAAATGCATCATGACTTTTCCAATGTCCAAATAGTATCCAATGAGAGATGTAAATGGTGGGCCAGTTTTTGTAATAGAATTTTTCAGTATCCATATTTTAGGTTAATTTCTTTTGTTAATTAATAAAACAGCATTCTCTTAGTAATCAATATTGTATTCTCTTGAATCTTACCTTGAAATCCTGCTCATCCTCATATAGCAAGTATTTCATATCAGAGACTCCAAACTCTACACTCAAGCTCTCCGCTTTGTCCAATTTCAGGTGCTGGATGTCTCCAGTGCTGTCTTCCTGACTAAGGTCTAAGGCACTGCTCTGAAATGATCCACTCATCATGTCACTACTTTCTTTGCCTATGAGTTGGGGATAAATACAAAGAAAGTAATTATGTATGCATTTTCAACAGATAAAAATGCAATCTATACTTGGTTGTATTTTTAATTTGAAGCACTTTGAGAATTAGAAATGTTGAATTTATATATCAAAGAGAGTCTCAGTTTTTTTCTTTTTGATTTCCAGAGGGCCTATGCACTCATCAGAAACAAAGAGAGAGAGAAAGTACCTCCCCAGTGGGAGCATGGTCACACCATAATCCTTTCTCCTCCATTTCTCTCTCCTATTGGGATTCTGGGCATGCAGACACACATGCCTGGTGTGCTTTTCAAGCCACTAAGGCCAAGACTGGAACTGTTTAGCCTTGTGAGATCTGGCTTCCTTAACCACTAGGTTTCAGGGCTGATCTGATAGTCTCATTTTTAGAAACTCTTTAGTTGTGGTTCCTTTAGTTAGCTAATAATAAGTTACGATAATCACATGAGAACCTATGTGTGTGTTAGCATTTGTTTGGCTGTACTGGACTGAAAACCATGCCAGTATAGCAATTAATTAGAAATTAAAATAGTTTTTGTTGGTTTATTCAGTTTCTTCTACTTTCTTACAGCCCTCATCCCTCATCTCTCTTTTCTAGCATCTATTTAATTCACTGTGAAGCATGGTACCTTTGATTTGAAAATGAAAGATGAGAGAGGAGACAGGTTAGGATACGCACTACAAAGAAAAAAAGAAATCTAGAGCAGTTAGCGTATATCTGCTCTCTAAATAGCTCTTGAATGTGGGGTGCATACCTATCATAGATGCTCAAGAAGCATTTGTTAAACTGACAAAGAAAAATCACCATTGTAATAAAAATAATACCTATATATGTTTCTGACAACTCCAAAGGACTTTTTTCAGGTGGTACCTCTTGTCCACAAGCTTGGGTAAGATACAGTCGCCTAAAAGGATGAATAAAGAAAGCAGTCTGTTAGTCAAGAAGTATTTTCTTAACCTGATCAGCAGTGACTACTCCCCTACCAGCTGTGGATAAATGACAAGTGAGACACAGTGTCTACTCTTGAGCATAAGGTCCAGGCAAATAGTCTTAGAGTATTTTTTTTAAGAATTATTTTATTTAACTTAATTAATTAACTAATTTATTTATTTCTTTATTATTTTAATTTGACCAGAAAGGGACAGAGTGTGGGGAGGTGGGGGAAATGAAAAAGCAAGTTGCCAGGTCCGGGACTTGAACCATGGTGAGCCATGTGGGAGTCTAGAGCCCTTAACCACCATGCCACCTGCTGGTCCTCAGTCTTATAGTATTTTTAAATGATAAATAATACCATGAAGAGGGTGAGAATGCTGGGGTCCAGAAAGAAGAAACGCCTGAGTTAGTTGGGGGCAATAAGGGAAGGTGTCCTGGAGGAGAAAAAGGACCTGAGCGGATTCTTGAAGAACCAGGAGATGTTCACCAGGGAAGAGCTGGGAGTAAGGGAAGGACATTACAAGGCAAGTTAGTAACATATTTATTAATAAAATCCCAGAAAGAGATGAGCACGGCACCAGTTAGGTCGCCGCTGTAGTAATTCAGATGAGGAATGGTAGGGCCTCAAGGAGATGAGTTTGAGATAAAGAGAAAAACAAGAAAGAGAAAGTGAACTGTAGGAATCCACGATGCCGCCCAGGTCTTAGCTTTCACCGACTGGTGAGTGCTGCCTACAGCCTAGTGAGCTGATGGTGTGCTTTGTTACAACTAACTCTGTGCAGGTATTTAACTCTGTACTCTCCCTTTCAGAATGCCCACCAAATTTCAAATCAGGAAACAAGATGCCTTGAAAGCTCTGTATGGCATTTCCATGAGGTTTGCTTGAGAACAGCATGAAACAATTGGACCCTTGCAGATGTGCAAACAACTTCTCATCCTTAAGCTTAGCAACCAAAGTGAATCTCCTGAATCAGAAGCTGCCAGTTATTTAAAGAACGTGAAGAAAGTGTTACCCAGACACTACCACTCCAGCAAATTGTGTAACTACATACAGTGCTTCCATCTGTAAAAACTACCACTCCAGCAAACTGTGTAACTACATACAGTGCTTCCATCTGTAAAAACTGCTAAAGACATAGCTGAGTAAAGGTTAGTTTCACAGGTTAGTTTCTCATCTGTAGATAGACATATCTGAAACCTTAGAGTTCCACCCCCCCCCCCCTTCCTAAGGTTTGTGCCATAGGGCACATATGCTTGCTGAAGAGAGATAGAGGGGAAGTGAGAAATCACTCCCCAGGGGGTATGGCCAGGGCACAATCCCTTCTCTTCCAGTATCCTCCTGGAACTTTGGGCTTGTACACAAATGCACCTAGTGTGACTTTCAAGCCACCAGGTCTGAGACTCAAACAACGGTCAGCTATGTGGGAATCCACTGCCTTACCCACTATGCAACCTGCTGGCCCCCACAGAGTTCTTTTATAGAGTTTCCTATTTTACCATTTTGAATAACTAACATCTTACTAAATGCCTTAACCTTCAGAAATCTAGATTTCTCTCTCGATTATTAGTTTATCGTCATTTCTGTAGCACTACAGGGCAGCAGCACTTAATATTTAATGATAGAAAATATTCTTGAAAGATGTTGTTATATTAAGTTCGTGTTAGATTTATAGGTGTTGGGCCATTTAGCCTGAGCTCTGTGACACTGATAGTCACCTCATCTGTTTACTCGAGTGTGTCAGAGAAATCCCATGACAGCCTTACATGAGATGTGATGGAAAGAGTTTGGGAAACTCTGCATGGGAACTGCAGTAATTCTATTAACCAGAATATCACATGCATGCCAGCTGGTGGCATGGCAGTTAAGGCAGCTGAATTTCACATGACTGACTGCATAGTTGAAGTCCCAGACCTGGCACCTTGTAAAACATGCCAGGCATATGTGTATGTGCACCCAAAATCTTGAAAAGAGAATGGAAGAGAAGGGATTAGAAAGGTGATTTTTCACTTTCTCTCTCTCTCTCTCTTTTTCTCCAGTGAGTGCACATGCCCTATAGCAAAAATTTAAAAAAAAAAAAAATCCCATTTCCTATCCAAGTAGGGAAACAGACCTTTTTTTTTTTTTTGAGAGGTTTTCATATGTGTATGTGCACCCAAAATCTTGAAAAGAGAATGGAAGAGAAGGGATTAGAAAGGTGATTTTTCACTTTCTCTCTCTCTCTCTCTTTTTCTCCAGTGAGTGCACATGCCCTATAGCAAAAATTTAAACGGGGGGGATGGCCACACCACAATCCCTTCTCCTCCATTCTCCTCTTGGGATCTTGGGCATGCATGCACACGCACCCGGCGTGAGTTTTAAGCCACCAGGTCCAGGACGCGAACTGCGGTCTACTACGTGGGAGTCCAGTGACATAGCCATTACGCTAACTGCTGGTCCCGGGAAACAGACCTTTTAAAAAATATTTATTTATTTATTTTTTAATTTGCTATAGGGCACGTATGCTCACCAGAGAGAGACAGAGAGAGAGAAGGAAAGTGACAAAGCAAGTCACCAGGTCTGGGACTAGAGCCATGATTGACCCTATGAGAATCCAGCACCTTAACCACCATGCCACCTACTGGTCCTGGAAAACAACTTTATATATCCACTGGGATATATAAAATCTATTTTTCATCATCCTAATAGTATTATATATGACTGAATTCTCAACAAAGAGGTATGAAGGTAGCTGGCAGAGATTAGACATGGTCACGACAGCAGCAATGGATGACAAGAATAGGAATGGGGAGCTGGAGACCTTGTAAGAGAGGGCTGGTAAAAGAGAGCACTGCCTACCAGGGAGCATTGAAGCATCTACTCCCAGGAGCCTGCTGGGCACCAGCTCAAGAGCCTGGAAGTAGTGGAGTCCTGTAATAGTCCATTCATTTATCCTCACCCCCTATATCATTTTTGTTGTCATCTACTCTCCCTGGAGCACATATAGTCATAAAGTAATTTGAAAGGGAAGTGGTTTTCAGCCTGTAAAGTAATTACACTGTCTCCCTGTTTCTCTAATCTTCTGACACTCATCACTTAGGCTTACCAAACAAAGGACCCAGAACTTACCCAGACTCACCTGTCCTAGCCTACAATAGGAAGTTTGTAAATAACTAATACTTCATTGTGTCTCAGATAGTATTTTTCCATGTCATATGAACAGCAGGAACTACCTGGGTGGAAAATTTTTATCTACTCTATTCCTAAACATAGACATTTCTTTCCCATACTTGTAAATATATACCTTATGTTTGTGTGACTGATTTCCCCCTCTCTTCCTGTACATGCTACTATTTAGATTATTTCCCATTTCTGAATCTTTATCCAAATTATGACTACCATTTGATTTTTTTAAAGAATCGATTTTTTTTATTTTAATCAATTTTGCTATAGGGAATGTGCACTCACTAGAGAGAGACAGTGAAGGAAAGAGAGAGAAAGCAAGCTGCCAGGTCCAAGACTCAAACCACTGCTGGCCATCTGGGAGTCTAGAGTCTTAACCACTACACCACACCACCTGCTGGCCCCATGACTACCATTTTAAATTTTAATTCCATATTCCAAGGCTCTAGTTTCTCATCCAGATTAGTATAGTAAGACGTTTTTTTCAAATAAGAGAAATAGCTAACCTATAATCTGAAGCCATATACACATTTGGTTTTTTTTGTATAGGAACAAATGTGTCTTAGAATGCTAGGCTATTTTCTTTGCCTGCAAAGCAATTTGACTCTTTTATCAAAGAAAATAATTCTCTCCTACACAAGGTAATCAGAATCCCAGAACACCCAAGAAACTTCTAGAAAGTGTATTACATCTCCTCCCCTGCCTTTGTGCTAACTTGGCACTTCATATATCTGATAACTATACTGACACGCATTTATTTCATGACCAATTTCTCTGCTGGCCTATAGGCCCCTGAAGGTTGGCAGTTGTGATGTTCAAGTTTAAGTGTTTGCTATTATGACTATGGTGCATTGCCAGAAAAAATTAAAGGATTACACTGTACCAATGATCAGTAGTAATAATCTTATACCTTCGCCATGGTCATTGGTTCTTTCTTTTTGACTATTGCAATCTGACTGGAGTAATAAATAATTCAATTATATTTTTAAAATCATGACTTCTAAAAAATATTTATAAAATATTTTCCAGATGTGGTAATAACTTTTACCTGGGTATTTTGAGATCCACAAGTCTACAGTTGAATAGTTGATCAATAAGCACCAAATTTTCTTCTTCCAACTCATGAATAGTTTTTTCTAATTCTTCAACTTCCTTCCTATGAGTTGCAATCTGTTCTCAGAAAAAAAGAAAATGGATATTAATATTCATTTAGTTACATTATGTTTTCTGTAACAGGGGCTGGCTCTGTGGCACAAAGGTAACATGCTGCTCAAAAGAAAACAGATCCCACCTGGTGACCCCAGTTCAAATCCATAGTCAAACTGAAACTTGCCAGGTATGTGTGTGTGTGCCCAAGAGCTGATGCAATGGAGGACTGAAGGGAGATTGTTGTGTGATCAGACCCTTTGGAATGTGCTGCCTTCTCTCTCATGCATGCACGCATGCATACATAATATCATGAATCTAAAAAATATTTTCTACAACAAATTCAACTCCTAAAATTGCATTTGCCTGAAGGGAAGATCTAGCATCTTATTTATTACTGGATTTCCTTTGTCTTTCCCCTCTAAGAAGAAATGGTTGGACTGTTTTCTAGGCCATCAGCAGAACCTGTCTGCATGGTTAGACGGTTATTACAGAATAGCAGGGGCCTTCTATCCCCCACTTTAAAACCAGTGCGGACTTATATATGAGAGAGATAGAGATAAGTAATAAAATAAGACTAATTAAATTAGCAATGTGATATATTAGTAGCTAAATAAAGATCTAAGGATAATTATAAACTATACAATGAAAACTAATAACATAGGAGAAAATGAAATATTATGCTATTTTTTAAAAAGAGAAGCACAGGCCTACCAGCCCTTAAATGTCAGCCCTATAACACAATGATGTTCTCTCTATATGCTGGAGTAGTTTTGAGAAAAGTCAAGTAGATGAAATATTGATACATTCATTTATTCAATTGTATTGTGTACTTACTATATGCCAGAAACTGTATTATGCTTGGGGAATAAATGACCAACAAGATACAATAACCTTCCAATACATTGAAAGCTTCAAGGTTCCAAAATATAATTAAATCTCAGCAACAAAACAAAAATGTTAGTCATCTCCTAAGTACTCATCTCAGTTACACTCTTGTGCAACTCCTGACAAGATATACAGAACCTAAACCTCTGTGCCTTTTAGTTTCATCATATTCCTTTGAGACTTAGTACTTCCTTCAGGTTATTTTTCCATTATTCTCAGCAGCCTACCAGTTTATACGCTTACTTCTAATTCTTCTATTGTCTTGATCTTTCCCTTAAACACCTCCTGATCAGCCCCTATGTAGCTCAACACACTGCATGGTGGAGGGGTGACCTGGGGATTTTACCTAATAAGTTCAGCTTATTTTCCCACTATCAAACCTTGTTTAGACTTTCCACATATTGGCATGTGCATATATCTATCATGGTAAGTCATTTATTAAATGTGTTAATTCTCATTACAGACAAAGTTCTGAGCTAGATTGTAGAAGGGTGCAAAGATGAATAAAGCATGTCTCTTTCC
>NW_006159609.1:2744722-2752262 GCF_000334495.1 Tupaia belangeri chinensis
CAAGAGAGTTTATAATCGAGTAAACAAAACCACAAATAATTTTAAAATCAAGCAATACAATACTCATGTCACAAAAAATGCTCAAAGGCAGGACCAGCAGATGGTATAATTGTTACGTCACTGGACTCCCATGTGGATGACCATGGTTCTAGTTTCAGACCGGGTGGCTTGAAACTCACCCCAGGTGAGTGCATGTGTGCCCAAAATCCCAAGAGGAGAATGGAGGAGAAGGGATTATGGTGTGGCCATCCCCCCTGGGGTGGATTTCTTGCTTTCTGTCTCTCTGGTGAGTGCACGCTCCCTATAGCAAAAATCTGGGGGGAAAAAGAAAAATAAAGAAAATGCTGGAACCAGCAGTTAGTGTAATGGCTATGTCGCGGGACTCCCACGTAGTCGACTGCAGTTCGCGTCCCAGACCCGGTGGTTTAAAACTCATGCCGGGCACGTGTGCGTGCGTGCCCAAGATCCCAAGAGGAGAATGGAGGAGAAGGGATTATGGTGTGGCCATCCCCCCTGGGGGGTGATTTCTCGCTTTCTCTCTCTCTGTCTCTCTCTGTCTGTCTGGCGAGTGCATGCACCCTGTAGCTAAAACCTCTCCACACAAAAAAAAAAAAAAAAAAACCCCAAAAAAAAAAAAAAAAAAAAACCCCAAAAAAAAAAAAAAAAAAAAACCCCAAAAAAAAAAAAAAAAAAAAACAAAAAACAAAAAAAAACAAAGAAAGAAAGAAAAAGAAAAAGAAGATGCTCAAAGGCTTGAGGCAGCTTGGAGTTAGAAAAAAAAAAAGCCATATATTATTTACCTGCTTCAAACAACTTAGCAAAAGCATTTAGGTCTTTAATACTAAATTACAAATCTGGGTGTTGGTTTTTCAGGATCTCTTATGTTGAGAGATAATTAACTTCATTACAAGCACAAATGTTTTAAGGAGAACATGATTATTTTCAAATGTCAAAGGATGAGAAAGAAGTTTAAGTTAGAGGTTGTAAACAGAAGGAATTAATAGAATACTTGGAAATGTATGATCTAAGGACCTGGCATGCTTGGGAGGCAGCACACACAGTTCTTGGTCTGTTTCCAAAGCTGGAAATAAGAGGGTTTTCATGGAATTACATCCAAACTTTCAGGCTCAGATAGTCTTCCTGTTACATCACCTATGCCTTTAGAACACTAAGTAATGTTTCCATCAATTGCTATCTCCCTCACAGCCTTTTGAATTTTACATGACATGTTAGGGAAATTAGTCTTTTTTAATAATCTTAGAAGTAACCTTTAGATTTCTGGGGTTAGAAAGCAAAAAGGAAGAAACAGAAAAACCACTTTGCCCTTCCTGCCCCACTCCTCCCAAAATACCCAGGAAATGTATATAGAAATTGGGAGGGGGCCAGCAGGTGACATAGTGATTAAGGTACTCAATCCCCATATGGCCAACCATGGTATGAGTCCAGGACCCAATAGCTTGAAAATTATACCAGGTATGTGTGCCTGTGTGCCCAAAATCCTAGGAGGAGAATGCAGGAGAAGGGATTTGTGGTAAGGCCTCCTGTAGGGTGATTTCTCACTTTTGCTCTCACTGTCTAGCTCTCTCTGGCAAGTGCACGCATCCTATGACAAAAAACTTTTAAAAGAAAAAAGAAATTGGGAAGGATAACTTAGCTAAAACTATCAGAAGTCAGGGACCTAGGACTTGTAATAAATATATATTTTTGAAATTTTCTCCTGAAAGATCCAAGTTAGCCTCCTCATACTTGAAACTTTGCTAAATTTTTTAATGCCTTTGTGTAGTTTCTGTTTTTCCCTTTGTTAAGTTAGTCTAAGTCATGTGACAATTTTAATTCTCTTTATTTTCTTAAAAAGCATACTAAATAAAACCATATAATGAAAATCAAGCAACAGGATGTCTCTGTATTCTTCCCAGAGATCTAAGTTTTTGGTTATTGTTAAGAGATAGCTAAATGGAGAAATATTTTTAGGTATTCTGTTATTAAATATCCTTTGCTACTCATTCTGAAACTTCCCAAAATAAATTAATTGACAAACATTGTTCTGTTTCCAGGAAATTTTCAATTCTTATAATAGCACTTATAACCAGAAATACTTTTAATTAATTCTGAGAAAATTTAATAATGCTAAAATGAATATTTATTAAAATAAAGAGAACTTCAATCTATTAAATTTCCTTAAAATGATTTGTCCTTTATTACCAAGGTCTTTTTGCTCATGATTCAATTAAGGTTTGTTTTTTTCCCATAAAAACTCCATTTTCCCCCATTTTATTTCCATTGAATTATGAAAGGTAAAACAAAACAAAACAAAACATAATTTGTGGTGTTAGTAGGAAGAGTTGAGACTCCAAAACAGTCTTTCTTCTCAAATATAAATTGTTGTAGTCATTTTTCCTAAGCCCCAAATCTGTGGCTCTTATAGGACTTGAGAGCTGAATAGTTAAATTATTATGATTGGGATCATATATTGTATTTGATAAACATATCAGAACTTCTACCTAATATTCTTTATTGTACTCATCTTGACTTTTTAAAATTAATCTTCTTTAAAAATAGATTCATTCTGATTAGTTTTGGAGGATAGTATGAACTCCTGTTTGACATGATTTTATAAAGGCAACTTAATGCCAATTATCAATATCAGAGAAAGCACATAATTTTTTTTGTTTTTGCCAGAGGGCACATGTACTCACCAGAGAGAGAGAGACAGAGAGAAAGCACCCCCCCCCAAATGGGGCATGCTCACACCATGATCCCTTTCCTCCATTTCTCCATCCTGCAAGGACACTGGGCATATGCCACATGCCACCAGAGTGTTTTTCAGGCTGCTGGGGCCAGGATTTAAACTGCCATCTGCCATGTGGAATCCAGCTTTTTATGTACAGCACTTATCAGCTGAGGCTGGCCCCAAAAGCATATAAATTTTAAAAGTTTTCTAATTTCCTAGACAGTGATCACTAACTATACTAAGTCACAAAAGAAAAAGCAGATGTTGACAGTGACATCTTTGTCTTGGGTATATGGGCAAAAGGTAAAAATGAAATGTAGGAGGAGAAATTAAATGAGTTCTGCCATAGGTATGTTGAGGTTGACATGCCTTTGGGATATCCATGTGGAAATATTTAGTAGGTAAATGAAGTGTTAGATCCAGAAGTGAGAACACAAACTGAAGATACAAATTTATGAACCCTGTAAATATAACATGCTAAAAAGAGCAACACAGAGTTGAAGTAAGTTCTCGCAAAAGTTGTGAGTTTTGTTTCATACATGGCATTAAAGCACAGGATGGGGGCTCCTTGTCTGGGTGTATAGGGAATACTAAGAAGTGGCAAGGTGATTGGGCTAGACAACCTTAAGGTACTGCTATCCTCAGAAACCAGAAACACTCGGGGCTGCTTAGAAATAGATTTCATGGCCAGTTGCAGTGACACAGTGGTCATACAACACTGCAATGCTAAAGTCATAGAGGGAAGCTAAGTTGGTGTTGTAAGGTCTCTCTGTACACACCAGAGAGAGCATGAAGGTGATCTGGGCTGGCTGAGGCTGGGGGTGGATCACAGCATGAAGACTCTGTTGAGGTGCTTTTCTGTCTGTTTGACTGTCTGTCTCTCGCTATCTCTCTCATGGAAAAATAAATAAACTTAAAAAGAAATAGAGTTCCATGACCCCATTAGCCACTAGAGTCCAAACTTCTCTGCATGGTGCACAGTGTACATCCAACCCTACTTCTTTAGGAGACCTCTTTTTTCCTTCCTAGTGCCTCTCAACTGACTGAAGAGTCAATCATTAAATAGTTTTAAGCAGAAGACTGACATGATCAGGTATATGTTTTAGAAAGACAACTCTGAGGCAGTGAGAAAAATAAATAAGGTTAGGAAGAGGAAAACTAGGTAAGATGCAATTGCATTCAGTCTGGGTGAGAGATAAGGAGGGTGTGAACTAGGAGAATGGCAAAAAAGTAAGGAGAGAAAATCAAAAGTATAACTGATGGGACTTAAAGGCCTTCTGGATGTGGAAAGCAAAAAGGGTATTTCTAAGAAAATTCCTGTTTATTGCTTATGTGACTTGATAACGGTGGGATCATCAACTGGGACAGATAACACAGGAAAGAAGGCAGTTTCTAGGAAAGGGAAGTATGAAATCAGTTGAGTTTCAGATATCTGTGGTGTATTAGATGGAGTTGTACAGCTGGTTGTTGGATATGTGTGTTTGGAGCCTGGAAATGATACCAGTTTGTCTGGACAGGATGCTTCTCAAGCCTGCAACACAGTTATCCTCAGCTATTTCTTCCTTGGTATACTGGCACGTATACTGTTTTCTGTTTTTCTCTTACTAAGTTTATTTTCTTATTTTGCTGAAATACATTATTCAGTAAATTCTTGAAGAAGATTGAGAAATATTCTGAGTCCTTGCATTCCTGAAAGTAGTTGTGCTTTGCTCTTATCTTAATCTAGTTTAGCTGACTATAGAATTCCAGGTTGAAAATAATTTTTCAACTGAACTTGGCTATTGAAAAATTGAATGCCAGTTTGATTCTTATTCCTCTAGTTAACTTCTCTCTCATCACCCCCACCTTCTGCCAGAAACTTTTAGGATTTCCCTTTTGTTCTTGGTGTTTTAAAAACTCATGACCTTTACAGTATCCAAAAATTTTCTATTATTTCACTGACCCTTAATTTCTTTTTTTTTTTTTTTTTGAGAGAGGTTTGCGCTATAGGGCACGTGCGCTCGCCAGACAGCCAGAGAGAGACAGAGAGACAGAAAGCGAGAAATCACCCCCCAGGGGGGATGGTCATGCTGCAATCCCTTCACCTCCATTCTCCTCTCCTCTCGGGATCTTGGGCACGCACGCACACGTGCCCTGCGTGAGTTCTAAGCCACCGGGTCTGGGACGCGGTCAACTACGTGGGAGTCCAGCGACATAGCCATTACACTAACTGCTGGTTCCCAGTGACTCTTAATTTCTGTTGTCCCTGTTCTTTCTTTCAGGGATTACTATTACTTGGATATTGTATATTTTACATTAATATTGTGCATCTCTTCTTTTTCTCCTTTTTAAAAGAATTTTTTTTTTTTGTATTGTGGTCTTTCCTGTTCTGAAAGATTACTCTGTTTCCTATTTTATATTTGATTTTTAATCACAAAGGTTCTTGTCTTATAAGTAAAAATGCCTTTTCAGATATTTCTGATATATAATAAAATACTTTTTCAATTCCCTGACTTTTTTCCCTGTTTCTTCCAGGGGTCATTTTTGTTACTGCTTGCTTTTTGTTTTATTAGCTCACTCAGTGCTTCTCTTCTATCGTGCTGGTTGTAGTCACGTGCCTGGTACTACTACCTGGTTGTCTATTTACATTTTAGAAAAGTCTGCAAAACAGTATAAATTTTCTCTGTTTTCAGGTATGTTTTCATACCAAGTCTCTCCTCTGAATGAGAATGTAAACTGGGGACTCTGTGTATGGTATGGCAAGGCAGGTGGGCTGATGGTAAACTCCATTTTAGGACAAGAAGGCACTAGTTGGATATTAGATTGTGGCCTCCTAAATATCAAGATAGGAAAATTTTTCTGGGGCACAGAAATGCCTAACATCTACACTAGAAGCCTTAGTTATTATCAGATAATTTTTTCAGTGTTCCCAGAGGATAGCCATCATGTTCTTAGTCTAAGAGTAGAGACTTTTGTTTCATGTGAAGGAAATGGTGCAGGATACTGGTGGATGCAGATGCATTGATTTATTGATGCAGATGTTTCCTCCTCAAACCATTGAGTAGCACTTTGAAACATTTGGACCAAATATTACCTGCCTATTTCATCCAACAGCATGCTATCATGTCTGCTTATTGTCTTCCATTCAAAAAAAATTTATTGAGGGGCCCAGCAGGTGGCATGGTGGTTAAGGGCACTAGACTCCCACATGGCCAACTGCAATTTGAGTTCTGGACCTGGCAGTTTGCTTTCTGACTTTCTCTCTCTCTCTCTCTCACTCACTCTGTCCCTCTCTGGTCAAATTAAAATAAATAAATAAATAGATAAATGAAGTTAAAGAAAATAATTCTTTAAAAAATATTGTTTAGGGACCAGCAGTTGGCGTAATGGCTATGATGCTGGACTCCCATGTAGTCGACCGCAGTTCGAGTCCCGAACCTAGTGGCTTAAAACTCACGCCGGGCACGTGTGCGTGCCCAAGATCCCAAGAGGAGAATAGAGGAGAGGGGATTGTGCTGTGGCCATCCCCGCTGGGGGAGGGGGGGGGATTTTTCGCTTTCTGTCTCTCTGTCTCTCTCTGTCTTTGGCTTTCTGGCAAGCGTACACACCCTATAGCAAAAACCTCTCAAAAAAAAATTGTTTAAATCTCACCTGCTACTTAACTGCTCCTATCCTCTTTGTGAATATGTCGTTTTTCTTACCTGTATAATTTCTTTTAAGAGAGTTATTTCAAGAGAGACTGGGGGCCATCTGCTGTCTTGAACCACAACATAAAAAATTCACACAGGTTTTAACATACTGCTTTTCTCAACCAGGATCTAAGTTATATGTTTGATTCATACCTTCAATGAGTATATATATATTCATTCAATAACCATTCATTGAGCATAGATTATTTATCAGATGCCATTGACACATAGTTGAAAAGATATACAAACAATTTAAACGTATTTCAGCCACAGTTATAATGAAGCAAAAGAACACTGGAGAGGGAGTACCCAAGACTTCCTGAAGGAGTTAGAAAATGATTCCCAAGAAAATTGATAGTGAAAGTCCACACCTAATGGAAAAGTTGCAGTTTTCTAGGTAGGTAAGGATAAGGAGGAAATGGAAATAAAACAGCGGGGAAGGGGGGGGAGGGCGGGGGAGGCTGGCAAGTGGTATGGTGGTTAAGTGTGCTGGACTCCCACGTAGTCAACCATGATTCAAATTGTGGACCTGGTGGCTGACTCTTTCTCACTCTGTACCTCTCTGGTCAAATTAAAATAAATAAATCCATAAAGTTAAGCAAACAAACAAATCAAACAAAACAAAAACAAAACGGCAGAGGGACCAGCATGTACAATGTAAGGAAAACAGGACAGTGCCACATAACAAAATAATTATCCAGCCTGAAATGTGAACAGTGTATAGATCAGAAACCCTGCCCAAAAGTTCTCCCTTGACCACATCCAGCAAGAGCAGCATCACAGCATTGGCATAGAGTGAAGGGCAGACAACTGAGCCTGAGGCAGACCCTGAGTCCCTCAACTTCTCAATGCTCTTAAGGAAGAGGAGAGGAAAGAGGGAGTGAGATACAGAGGTTACAGTAGGCAAGGATATCTTCACTGCAGATAAATGACTCCAACGGGTTTCATGTATCCTGCAATATAATGTACTGAAGATGAGAGCAGTCCACTTCAGAAGTCACTAGTTTATGGTAGAGACCAGAGCACTAACTCTTCCCCCACAGCAGACAGGCAGAGGGAGCAAGGATCCAGAGGAAATTCCATGTATTTGAGCCTCCTTCAGCCACACACCCACAAAAGGTCATGTGAGCCCCTCTTCCCT
>NW_006159609.1:2752293-2764507 GCF_000334495.1 Tupaia belangeri chinensis
GGTCTATCCTGGGTGAGAGTCAGGGGAAAAAAGGAAATCTAAAATGCTGAGTACTTATTCAAGGGAGATCATGTCCTCTGGAAGAGGCAACTTAAATCAGCAGAGAATGTGATAGAATGTCCTTTAGCCTTGCCCCCATTACCCTGGAGGAAATGGGCTCATGAGGGAAACCAGACCAGTTTGAGGACATAAAGAGCTTTGCACAGTTGAGTACAGTGTATGAACTGTACGTCCCAAAACTGTTTCTGGTTATTATTGAGATTATTTATGGCATTTGTTGAGTAACAACTTGTAATAAGATTAGTACTCCACTTGAATTTCATTTTATCTCGGTCATAGTTTCATGCTTTTCCCATGACTTCAATTCAGAAATAAAAGTAATTTCCAGTTCAAAACTATGAGAAAGGAAAAATTGTTTATTTTGCTAAATTCCACTTACCTCTTTTTTTAGCCAGTCATTCTCCTGGATCTCTCGATAACTGCCCTTGTCAATGAACCTTACAGCATTCTGAAAAAAAGTTTCTGTATTAAGGAGTTACCTGTAATTTTAGCAATGGTGATGTGCAGTCAGTTTATTGGATTATTCATTTTGAAGTATTTGTTTTACAATTACTTTGAGAATATACCTAAGAATTTTTGGTTCAGTTGTTCTTTTTTTTACTATCCTACTGTTTTGTTTTAGCTCATTTTCACTGTCTAATCAAGGTTTCTAGGGGACTGGACCAAGTGTAGCATTCATTCATTTGACTTCCGTTGTGACTGACTCTCACTGGCATGGGAGAATCATCATTAGGTGAGCTTCACAAATAAGGTGGATAAGCTGCAGTGATCATTCAAATTTATAGTCATAGACCTATCCAGCAGACGACATAACTACAAATAGATTACAATACTATCTTTTTAGTTTGAAAAAGTTCTACATGTCAGTAATAACAATACATCTATCTATAAGCATAGTAGCAAGTGACTTTAGGGTAAGGCTGTAACTAGACAGTTTCCTGAAGAAAGGCATTTCAGACAAAACAGGAAAAGCCTTACTTTGTCAGTAGGTTCATAAATTCATTTTCATTTACCTAAATATTTATAGTTTTACCCAAAAGAATTTTATAGTGGATGACAGATTGTATTTCTCTGTGAGATGCTTGTAGATGTATACTATATTACAAATTCAGTATTTACTAATGGAAGGACATAAACAAGTGAAGAGAAATTAAGAAAAATATTCTGGATCATAAGCATGGACAGAAATAATTTAAAAGTATGTTAAGTGTTGTAAGAGTATGCAGTGTGGCAGTATGTAGCAATTATCTGCATGTCTTGTTAAATACTCACTTGAGCCAGCTGACTCATGCTTTAGATACCAGGGGCTCCTTGGAAAAAATCTTTGGGGTACAAGAAACATCCTGACCCTGGCTAGGTCATGCAATGCCTGTTCTATATAATGTTTATGGCTTACATATTATCCTCTTTGATGCATACTCAGACAGCCTTCCTCAAAGTCACACAGGACCAGTGTAAGTAAACTGTTTTGACCTATGATGCATAATAGGATCACACATGATAGTAACAAGGTCAAAAAATGTCTGCACTAGAAGTCTTTATCTCTAACTGTATAACTTCCACCACATCTTTGAAAGCTTATAAACAGTTCACTGTGCCTGGTAAAATGTATAAACAAAGACACTCAGCACAGCTTGTCTGTGTTCACCTGCATTTCTGCTTCTGCGTCTTCTTTCTTTACTCTAATTCTTTTCTTCACAGGACAAAGCCCCGAGGGCAGATGCTGACAAAGGGTAATTTTTTTTTCTATTGACAGTTTTATTTCTGTTCATCAACATCCCTCTATTCCATCTTCCCCAACTCCCATCATTCCCAGACTCTAGTAGTTATTTATTAAGGATAAATTTAGAAGATTTATAATAAATTTATTTCTTTATATCATGTTTATTAAACTAAGAGTGGATGTATATTTCCTAAGAAACATACTTTTTTTATACTCTAGCTAATACTAGTACTTCTAGTTTCCTCCAACACAGAATTTCATTTGAACAAACACAGGCTATAGCTCCTAACTGAAGCAGTTTTATAATGGTTTACTCACTAACAATGAAGCAATGACTTCAACCTTAGCTATACATTAGAATCTCCTGGAAGCTTTACAAAAATCTGAAAAATGGGGCCAACAGGTGGTGTGGTGATTAGGGTGCTGGACTCCTATATGGCCAACCACAGCTTGCTTTCTCACTTTTTCTCTCTGTCTCTGTCTGGTGAGTGCACATGCCCTGTAGCAAGTTTAAAGTAAAATAAAATAAAATAAAATATGAATAAAACTGAATAAATAATAATTATTTTTTTAAAAATCTGAGGAAAAAATAGAAGACCTAGCAACAGCCTAGGACAGTTGTATTAGCATTTCTATGGGTGGGCCCAAGGCACCACCTGGGCTAAAACATGTCTCAGGTAACTTCAACATGTAGCTAAGGTCATGCAGCATTGGATTACAGAAAGCTGAACTATACATCAAGACAGCTAAAATGAGGAAAATTCAATCAATGTGAGTATTCAGCATTATGCAGAACAAAGTGGAATGATAATGAGCAGTGGTTTGAAGGAGACCTCTTGAATTCTCAATTCTGATTTGCTCACTCAGGCCAAGTCACAAAAATTTCTCTGTGTCTCAGTCTCTTCATCAGTAAGTCCCTACATTTTAAAAGATTACTAAGAGCCTTAAATGTAAAATGCTTAGAAGAGTATCTGGAATGAACCACATGATATATGCTTAAGATTATATGTTTATTTGCTCAATATGTGCATTTTAAATTATCTTAATTATGATCAGATCACTTAATGGTTGATTTTACCATCTATTTAGCTTCAGTCACAAAATAACTGGGTGGCAATCATTGATCAGTTCTACATAATCCCCTGCATTTGTACAAATCAATAAAAATCATGCAGAGGGTAACATTGAAAGAACAAATGAACAAAGATGCAACGAACAGTAGCAACTGAAATTCAGTTAAGAACTTTAAAAAGGACTAGATGTTTAGGGCCAGAAGGTGGCATGATGATTAATGTGCTGAATCCCACATGGCCAGCTGTGTGGTTCAAGTCCCATACCCAGTGGCTTGAAAATCATGCCAGGCATGTGTGCATGCACGCCCAAAATCCTGACGGAAAAATGGAGGAGAAAGGATTGTAGTGTGGCCATGCCCCCTTGGGGGGGGGGGAATTGATCTCTCTCTTCTCTCTCTTTTTGGCGAGTGCATGTACCCTGTAGCTAAAACTAAAACAAATAAACAAACAATCAAACAAAATAACTAGAAGTTTATGATTCTGAAGAAAAGATGTCCCAGTTAAAGAGACAATCTTACAGTGGTCTCACTGATTTAGGAGATGGTTTGAAGATAAAGACTATTAAAAAAAAGAGTTCACATACATTTTATAAAACAAAGAAATTAGAAAACATAAGATTGGGATTTGTATCTCAAAAACCATCTGATGTCCCAAATTTTTAAAGTTCCAGCAACATAGAATATATTCTTTTAGGATTGGATTTATAAGAAAGTAATTTTTAGGACAATTATAGTTTATTCTATTGTATAATTCATCTAAAACTTTTATTTTTATATTTTGTTATAGCCATTATTGTTATAAAAAATAAATAATTAGGGACCAGCAGATTGCATAGTGGTTATGTCGCGGGACTCCCATGTAGTCAACTGTGGTTCACGTCCCAGACCCAGTGGCTTAAAACTTATGCAGGGCTCATGTGTATGCGTTCCCAAGGTCCTGAGAGGAGAATAAAGGAAAAGGGATTGCAGTGTTCCCATCTCCCTAGGGGTCGATTTCTCACTTTCTGTCTCTCTGTCTCTCTCTGTCTCTCTGGTGAACCCACACACTCTATAGCAAAAATCTCTCTCTAAATAAAATAAATAAAGAATTATTTACTGAGCTTTTGTTCCTTGTGACTGTGTAACTTAAATGATCTCATTTAATCTTCACACTGTGAAGATTAAGATCAGTAATATTACTGTCCTCATTTTATAGATTAGGATCAGAAGCCCAGAAAAATTAAGTAACAATTTCAAGGGCCATGATTTAAACTCAAACTACTTAACTTTAGAACTCAAGTTGCTTTTTTTTTTTTTAATTTTTAATTGCCAGAGAGTGTATGTGTTCACCACAAAGAGAGAGAAAGCACCCCCTTCCTCCAACAGAGTGTGTCACACCACAATCCTTTTTCTTCCATTTCTCTATTCTGTCATGCACATGCGCCAGCCATGTTTTTCAAGCCAATCAGGTCAGGATTCAATCTGTGGTTGGCCACATGGACTCTAGTTTCCAGTGCACAGCACTTAACTACTGTGCTACACGAGGTGGCCCAGAACACAAGTTCTTGACCACTATAATATTAGGTTGTTGGGAAAGTCATGATGTATTTTTCCATGCAAATAAATCACAAGAAAAAAATAGGAGAATAGTCAGGCCTTTAGCGAAGCAATTAAGTGCTGTGCACAGGAAGCTGGATCCCACACAGCCAACTAGGGTTTGAATTCTGACACTGGCAGCTTGAAAACGATACCAGGCATACATATACATGTGCTCAGAATCCTGGCAGGATGGAAAATTGGGGGAAAAAAGAACTTAGTATGACCAGGTCCCATTGACAGGTGCTTTCTCTCTCTGTGTGTGTCTCTATCTCTCTCTCCTATTCACATGCATGTGCCCTCTGGCATTTTTTTTTAAAGGATACATAGGGGAAAAAGTTTTATTTTTAAGAAAGCTAAAATATACCTGAGTGGCCCATGCCTTCCTTTGGTCCAGCTGCAACAAAGTTTCTCTATTTATTTTCTTTCTGGCATCTTCCAGAGTGATTTTATAATGTTCTTTAAAAAGAAAATGAGAAGCTTTAACCAGGCTGATCCTAGGTAAAAGTATGATATTAGTAAACTTTCTCTTTCATTACTCTTGTCTCTTCTTTCTATATCTCCCCACCCCAAATTTACTAGATATTAAAAAGTATCTAGTTCTTCCAATTAGAAGAAATGCTCCAATAATTTCTAACTATAACTGAATTGGTATAAGATCTCTCTTCCAAAAATGTTTTTATTTTCAAAAGATTATTTCTCCAAAGGGAAAATTCTGAACATGTAAGTACATACGACCATACAATTTATTGATTCTGCAACAGAAATCCAAAGAGTTTATTATTTGATTGAGTAGCATCCTGCATATCTGACACCATCTAACTAGATTTCCAATATTCTTGACATGCATATCCCTCAATAGGAAAGGCAAAATGAGAAGAACTGAGTGAGGAGTAGAAAGTCAGCAGACCCATCCTTATGATGAGCCAGAGAAGAACCAGTAAGTGGCACAGTGGTTAAGGTGGCTTCCAACATGGCTGACTGAAGTTCAAGTCCTGGACCCAGTAGCTTGAAAATCATGCCAGGTATACATACATGTGTGCCCAAAATCCTGAATGGAGGAGAAGAAATTGCAGCATGGCCCTTCTTCTGGGGAGTAATTTCTCATTTTCTCTCTCTCTCGTGAGCACAGGTACCCTATGGCTAAAAAATAAAAAAAGGAAAGAAAAGGTGAGCTCAGCCAAAAAGGCTGTCCAAAGGTGATGTGGGTAATGTGAGTGATTCTTCATCCTATGCTCCCTTTGTCTCATGGCTCTCAAACTCCCCCCACCACACACACACACAGGCATCATGTTTTTTGTTGGGACATGGCATGTGCATTGCAGTCTCCATCTCAGGCAAGATTAAATGTGGCTAAACTCCAGCTCTCTTGCCTAACAGGTCCACAGAAGACATTCCTCTACTCTGACCTGTCAAAGGCTGGGGTGCATAAGTCCAAAAGCTGTGTGAATTTCCTTTTCTGTCAACCATTTCTTCACATTCTTCACTCCTTTTTTCTATCATGTGAAATTATTTACATTTTAAGATTAATTCTCTGTGATATAAATTGAAAATATTTCCCCATTAGTCATTTGTTTGTAGGTTTTTTTTTTTTTTTTATTTTGCTATAGGGAGTGCCAGTAGGTAGTGTGGAGGTTAAGGTATTGGACTCTACATGTTCCACTCTAGTTCAAGTCCTAGACCCTGCATTTGTTTTCCAACTTTTCTGACTACAAATTAATTTACTTCAGCTTTTTTCCTGATTCTGGTTGACTAGTCTGGCTAAGTTGTCTTATTTTGCCTCACTTGTATTCTCTTTTTAATACAATCTGACCCCAGCAACCTGCTACTTTGGTGGAATTGTCCCAAGTGTGGTAGCAAAAACAGATACCACTCACTGAATGATGCTTCTTTCTTTTTATTTCTTTCTTTTTTCTTTTTTTTTTTTTTTGCTATAGGGCATGTGTGCTCGCCAGAAAGACAGAGAGAGACAGAAATACAGAAAGTGAGAAATCAACCCCCAGGGGGACGGTCACATGGCAATTCCTTCTCTTCCATTCTCCCCTCGGGATCTTGGGCACGCATGCACATGTGCCCAGCATGAGTTTAAGCCACCTGGTCTGGGACTCGAACCGTGGTTGGCTACATGGGAGTCCAGCAACATAGCCATTACACCAACTGCTAGTCCCTGACCCTTCTTTCTTGAGGTCAGTTGGTGGCAGAATTTCTCTACCATCTCCTATCCCTTTACTTCTCCTCCTCTGTTTCATAGGTGGTCCTGGGATCATTTTTCTTCTTCCTTCCTCTGCCTTTACCCTTAGACCCACAGCTGTTTGTGCTAACAACAGAGTAATGGAGGATTTGGGGAGTACTCATTTTCTTTTTCTGTCACCAAATGTATGCCGTCTTAAAGATTTTGTATTGAACTAGTTTTGTTACAACTGACCTGACATTTTTTTTGCGTTCTCTTTAACTGTATTGATGTCATTCTGTAAGGAGGTAATGAGTTTAGCATGTTGTTCACTCCCTACATTCTTATAGTCTTCCCAATATTCCTTTTCACTAAGCTTCTCAAGAAATAGCTTTTCAGCACTAGTTATTTTCATGCGCATGTCTGTTGAAAAGAAAAACAAGACACCCAGTCATTCCTACTGTCCTTGTAACCATTATATATTGCAATTTGGTTTTATGAAGTTAAGGTCTGATATAGTTAATTTATAAATACTATTTTATATCTACAATTTAGGGCAATCCAAATTATTTAACTATTGTTTATCTTTCCTTCATGATTCAAAATCTAAATATAATTAAACTTGCAATTATGAAGTAGATGTGTAGTTTGAGGCTATGATTGAATGATGGAATAGACAGTTAATCCATATGCCAGGAACTCACAGATTAAATTATTCCCATGGTAGCTTAATAAGGGTTCTGTTTTGTACAACATATTGTATCATATATATTCTTTATTAGCAAATTGTCATTTTTCTGGCCATTATTCCTTGAACAAAAGTGATTTCAACTTGTCTTTCCCAGTTCCTTGGTATCCATTTTGTTTGTGGGTATTTTCTTTTTTTAAAAATTTTGCTATAGGGAGAGCCAGTAGACTCTCATTGAACTGTCCTTGTGTGAAATGGTAGTCTGTGATCAACACACTGACATGTCTTTTCCTACTCCCCACTTAATAAGACTTCAGAGTCAACGATTAGCTCCCCAGTTAAATAAGCAGATATTGAGCTATCTCAATTATATAAATTTATTTTTAGTTTGCTCTGGAACATTTGCTAAACATAATGTTCTGTTCAATCTTCAGGTCTGAGTATCAAGTCATTAGATATTTTTAATGATGAAGCATTACAAAGAAACAAGTACAATGAACTTAATGTATATCTGGCTCACTACCATACACCAACTTGACTGAGAGCTCCATGAGGGCAAAATCACATCTTTTACATCTCTGTCTACTTAAAACATAGCACAGAGCATGGCAATTATTTGGTGCTCAATAAATATTTATTGAGGGACCAGCAGATGGCATAATAGTTATGTTGCTGAATTCCCATGTAGTTAACCATGGATTAAGTTCTGGACCTGGGAGCATAAAATGCACACTGGGCGTCTGTACATGCATGCCCAAGATCCCAAGAAGAGAATGGAAGAGAACGGATTGAGGCATAGCTATACCCCCAGGAGGGTGATTTCTCACTTTCTGTCTTTCTAGTGAACACAAGAGCCCTATAGCAAAAATATCTCAAAAAAATTAAAAAAAGAATAAATGCTTATTGAATGAACGAAACATTCTAATCAGACCAAAGGAATGTTCTCCAATCCAGTGATACACAATGACTTGGACACATCTTTTCTCCAGAGATGTAAATAAGATAATATGTTTTGAATCTCTTAACAAATGGTGCTTAGTTATTGTCATTAAACAACTTTAAAAAAATTGCCAGAGGGCATGAGTCACTGAAAGAGAGGAAAAGTAAGAAAAGCAATCCCTATAGGGAACAGTCATGTTGATTTGTCTTCTGTTTCTCTTTTTGTAACTCTGGGGATGCATACACAAGAACCTAGTATGTTTTTTAATCACTAGTTGGCCATGTGGGATGCAAGCACCATGCCACCAGCTAGTCCTGAACAATTACTGCTACTACTATATTCCCCCATGGGCAGCTGTCCTGTCCTTTGAGCAGACTGCTACTATCTCAGCCCTGTGCCACATTCAATGTTTGAGGGGAAAGTTGGAAGATATCACTGAGGATT
The DNA here is from genome assembly GCF_000334495.1 of Tupaia belangeri chinensis. NCBI lineage: Eukaryota > Metazoa > Chordata > Mammalia > Scandentia > Tupaiidae > Tupaia > Tupaia belangeri. The sequence goes on from NW_006159609.1 coordinate 2,760,966, forward strand.
TTGGAGGAAAGTTAAATGTTGTGGCTGTTCTACTTCCTTAGAATACCTTTCTTTTCCCTTCTAAATAACATACATAAATTAAAACAAAAACAAAAAACCTGAGATCTAATAGCATGTGAGGCCCTGCCCTGACCCAGGTTAGTAACACTTTGCCCTTTCTGTGGTTTGGTTATACACAAAAATCAGTATCTCCTTTATGCTTAGGCTAGTCTGAACTGGATTTTTTATCCTTGCAACTCAAAGACCTCTAACTGGAAGTTGGAAGAAAAGAGTTACAGCAGTACTTCTCAGGCCTTACTGTGTATAGGAGTTCCCCGGGATATTGTCAGAATTCAGTCAGTTTGGATGAGGCCTGAGGTTCTGCATCATAACAAGCTGCTGAATAAAGCAGCAGCAGCTGCTCTAACAAAACAAGATGAAAGCAACTCCTTGGAATGTAACTCAATTCTGAAATTCTTTCCAGACATTTCTGTCTTCACTGTCTTCCTTGGCATCTGTAGGCTTCTTTCTTCCTTGGGCCATCATGCATACCCAGCTCTCTTCTCTTGTGCTCACTCGACTTGACTAGTCTTGTATGATATACACATCTATAAAAAGCACCCCTCAACTCACTGGGCTCATTCCCCTTAGATGGCAGTTTAGTGAAGCATGTCTGAGTACCATTTGGGATCTCACTACCATCTCAAAGGACTTACTTCCAAACATAAATAGAACTCTCTCGGAGAGTGTTCCTTCAGCATACACTATTTAATACCTCATGACCTCACTACTGCCAGTAAAGACAGATAGAAGCAGTTTTGGAGATGTCTAAAAATGAAGCTTGCCTATTGATGTTTGGTTTTGGAGACTGTTTCACTTAAAACAACAAATATCTATTAACTGGAGTGCCTGCTTTGTGCAAAGTGCTTAGGTTAAGTAAGCTCTTTACCATATTTGGAGACATCCAGGAAAATCTAGTCTTTTGTTCTGTCTCCAAGCTTCTGGTACTGCTTCCTGACAGGGCCCAAGTTTTCCCCATGTTTTCCAGCTTCCTAGCAGAGATGATATTTATAGAGGTTCTGGCAAAAGTGGTTGTAGAAATCTTAGCAATTTTAGGATGAAGGGATAGGGATTTAAGAAATGCATGTGTAAAACTGTATATGACTTAAGCCCAGGACCACGATATTTCCTAAGCCCACTGCAAGAGTATGTTCTGAGTCTTTCATCACCTGCACCTAGCACCATTTCTATTGATGTCTTCCTAACTTCCTCTTTTCCAACTCTAACCCCTCCCCACCCCCATCTAAATAGGGAGCTTAGCTTTCTTAGATATATTGAGGAAAAAAATGTTTCATTGTTATATTCACCTTATCATTTCCAAATTTAAACTGAGGCTGAAGTCAATGAAATTACCCAGCAGAATTTCATAAGAACAAGTTCACAATGGAAAGAAGATACTGTCTGATTTTGAGTCAGATACATTTTCTTCCTCTATTTTTCTTTTTAATTTTAATAGAGGGCACTTGTGCTTGTCAGAGACAGAGACAGTGAGGGGGAGAAAGCACCTCCTGGTGGAGTGTGACTACTCTGCAATCTCTTTTCTTCCATTTCTCCATACTGTTGGGTTTGGGGCATGCAAGCACATGTGCCTGATGTATTTCCTAAGCTGCCAAGTACTTGGACTGTGGTTGGCCATGTGGGATCTGGTTCCTTTCACCACCAAGCCAGGGGCCAGCCCATATCTGTCTTTGTTTCTGATCACTGCTCTTATTCCTTCTCTCCACTTGGCTTCAGCAACTCTGCCCACCTTGTTATTTCCTGTCCTATTCATTTACCGACATGTGTTTGTGGCTATGGTGGTAATGATGTCATTTGAAATCAACCCACAGTATTTTGAACATAGTGGAAAACAAAAGCATTAATATATTCAAGATATAACCAATACAATTTAATGATAATTTTCTAAGTTCCTAAATCACCTTTCAAATTTTGTTCCTGGTCTCTTTCGAACTTCCATTTTTCCTTCATTGCTTCTTCTACATCCTCTCTTGTTACAACTGGTAATCCTTCTGTTTTCTCTTCACTCAGTTCCTTAAGCAGGTTCCGTATGTGCCAATTTTGCTCCTCCTTTAAGCGCCTATTCTGTCATGAAATCAACCATATTTAACATCTGCTTAACTATTCACATTGCTTTTCATCAAAACAGACTCACACATTGAGGCTTGCAAAGTAAGAAAAATATGTAATGAAATAACTCTTAATATCTCTAAGAGCTTATAAATCATGGAAGAGTCAAAATAAAATAGATCCGAACTAGATTGCTATAATTTAAGATTTTAACTGGACCCCTGAGGCAATCACTAAGAAAATAAATTTAAAAATAGTATTAGTGGACCCCCAAAACTTGTGCCAGCCAAGACCCTCAGAATGTGACTGTATTTATAAATAGTCATTAAAATATAATTAGTTAAGATGAAGTCATCTCATATCCAATGACTGGTATCCTTTATTAATATGCAACATGAGGAGACCACCAGCAGGTGATGTGATTGTTAAGGTGCTGGACACTCCCACATGGCTGACTATGGTTTGAGGCCTGGACCTGGTGGCTTGCTTTCTTACTTTCTCTGTCTCTCTCTGATAAAATTAAAATAAATGAATAAATAAATTTTAAAAATTTAATGCCATATAAAAACACAAAGACACACAGAAAAGACAGTGTGAAGATGGAGGTGAGGGAACAAGCAGGTAGTGTGGTGGTTAAGGTACTAAACTCTCACATGGCCAACTGTGGTTTGAGTCCCAAACCTGGCAACTTGTTTTTTCATTTTTCTCCCTCTCTCATGAGCACATGTGCCCTATAGCAAAATTAAAAACATAAACTACTGAGGCTGGCAGGTGGTGTAGTAGTTAAAGTGCTAGACTCCCAGCAATTCAAGTTCCAGATCTGGCAGCTTGCTTTCTCACTTTCCCTTTCTCTGGTATACTTAAAAATAATAACAAATAAAATAAGTAAAAGAATTCTGAAAAAAAAAAAACAAACTACTAGACAGAAACATAGGGAAAATGCTTCAGGACATTGATATGGGCAAAGACTTTTTGAATAAAATAATAAAATCTCAAAATCTCAGAGAACAAAAGGAAAAATAGATAAATAAAATGATATCAAACTAAAAAGTTTTGCATAGCAAAGAAAACAATAAGGTAAAGAAACAACCCACAGAATGGGAGAAAATATTTGCAAATGATATATCTGACAAGGGGTTAGTACCAGAATATATAAGCAACTCAAACAACTCAGCAGCAAAAAGACAACCTGATTAAAAAATGAGCACATGACCAGCCATGGAGGTGCAGGTAGTAGGACACTGCTGTGTGATACTGGAGCTACACAGAGAAGGCCTGGGTTTGGATCCTGACCCAACCTAATCATGTCATGTGTGGTGGTTTGTGCGTGTACTCCTAGCTAACTGGGAGGTTGGGATCTGTTTGGGAAAACAGACAATAACAAATACTTATATATATATATATATATATATATATATATATATTTAGAGCGAGAC
>NW_006159609.1:2775688-2795864 GCF_000334495.1 Tupaia belangeri chinensis
ATATATATATATATATTTAGAGAGTGACCCTAGTTGTACTGTGGAAAATGTACTAGAAAGGGAAGAATAGGGAAGTGATAGTGGCTTAAACTGAGCAACAGTGTAAATGGAAAGAAGTAGATGATGTTCTATACATACAGCTGGAGCTAGAGTGTTTCTTCATTGTCTTCTTGCCGAGTCTACTAAACTGTAGACTTAAGTCTGTCTCATTCTTGAGCTAGTCATCATGGAAACAAGTATTTTGTTTCTGACTCCAAATGATGGGCTTAGAGGGAATGTGAACTATTGTACATTCTAAAACCAAGTCCTGACCAAGGAGTTCCAATGCTTACTATGGAGGATGTGCATTGGTCCACTCTATGCAGCTCACTCCTCTTGTACTTTGGTTCTCACTGTGTGGAACCTGTATCCAGGCACTGTGGCCAGATTACTCCTTTCTACTCTTACCAACAGATCTGAGTTTCTGTTTTAGTCTCTATTACAAGCATCTAACCAGTCCTTGAAGATCATGTCAGTGTCAGAGTCACACTTACATTGTGACAGGGTTTGTCTTGTCTAATAGATATTAGCTGAATAAATGAACAAATGAGCTCTATAGAGAATGCATGAATCCCCATTTCATAAGAGGGAAATTGAGGAGCTGGCAGGTGGCATGGTGGTTAAGGGTGCTGGACTCCCACCTGGCCAAGTCCCAGACCTGGCAACTTGCTTCTCTCTTTCTCTCTCTCTGTCCCTCTCTGGTCAAATTAAAAAATATATATATATATTTTTTTTTTAAAAAAGAGGGAAATTGAGGCTTATATCAAACTGGGCCAAAATGACATCAGTGGTGAGTTACAGTCAGGTTACAGACCCAGATCTCTGACTCCACAGTCTATTAAAATTTATAGGTGATGTGGTGGTTAAGTCACTAAATTCCCACATGGCTGACTGCAGGTCAAGTCCTGGACCCAGCAGCTTGAAAATCACACCAGGCACATGTGTATGCTTGTCCAAAAATCCCAAAGGAAGAATGAAGAAGAGATCACAGTGTGATCATCCCCCATGGAGGGTATTTTCTCACTTTCCCTCTCTGTCTCTCTCTAGTGAATGCACACTCCCTATGGAAAAAAAAAAAAAAAACTAAAAAAAAAATTATATTGATTTTAGACAAAAGTCAAATAAAACAGTTAACTGAAAAAAGTTTCAGGATCAATAAAAAATAAATATATTAGGGGGCCAGCAGTTAGTGTAATGGCTATGTCATTGGACTCCCATGTAGTCGACCAGAGTTCGAGTCCCAGACCTGGTAGCTTAAACTCACACTGGGCATATGTGCGTGCGTGCCCAAAATCCTGAGAGGAGAAAGGAGAAGGGATTGTGGCATGGCCATCCCCCCTGGGGCGTGATTTCTCACTTTCTGTCTCTCTGTCTCTCTGTCTTTCTGGTGAGCGCACACTCCCTATAGCAAAAACCTCTCCAAATTCAAACTTTCTTTGTTTTTTTTTTTAAGAGATTTTTGCTATAGGGTGCATGTGCTCCCCAGAAAGACAGAGAGATAGAAAGCGAGAAATCACCCCCCACGGGGGATGGCCAAACCACAATCCCTTCTACTCCATTCTCTTCTCAGGATCTTGGGCACATACGCACACGTGCCTGGCATTAGTTTAAGCCACTGGGTCCGGGACTCAAATTGTGGTGAACTACATGGGAGTCCAGCAATGTAGTCATTATGCCGTCTGCTGATCCCCAAACTTTATTTCTATCGGCTTTAATTCCTGATAATTATATGAAGTACCCCTTTGACAGCCATTTTAATCTGATTTTATAAAACAATAAATCATCTTAAATATCCAATACATTATTTTAATGACTGAGATTGTATTTTTTGTATGCTATTTATATGTGCACATTCTCTTTATTCTTTTTTTTTGGAGAGGTTTTTGCTATAGGGCGCGTGCGCTCGCCAGACAGACAGAAAGCAAGAAATCACCCCCCAGGGGGGATAGCCACGCCACAATCCCTTCTCCTCCATTCTCCTCTTGGGATCTTGGGCACGCATGCACATGCGCCCGGCGTGAGTTTAAGCCACTGGGTCTGGGACATGAACCGTGGTAGACTACATGGGAGTTCAGCAACATAACCATTACGCTAACTGCTGGTCCCCTATATATGCACATTCTTTGAGAAGCTGTAGGAAAAAAGATACAGAAAATAAAAATATATAACCAATATTTTGTAGTTTGGTTAAATAAGATAAATGTGGTTTCAAAGCTTTAAAATTTGAACCTAAGAGTCAGTTTCCTCACAATCATAAATCAAGTTGACTTTCTTTTTTTTTAAAATAATTATTTATTGGGAACCAGCAGTTAGTGTAATGACTATGTCGCTGGACTCCCACGTAGTCGACCGCGGTTCACGTCCCGGACCCAGTGGCTTAAAACTCACGCCGGGCGCGTGTGCGTGCGTGCCCAAGATCCCGAGAGGAGAATGGAGGAGAAGGGATTGCGGCGTGGCCATCCCCCCTGGGGGGTGATTTCTCGCTTTCTGTCTCTATGTCTCTATCTGCCTGTCTGGTGAGCGCACATACAGTAAAAATCGCTCCAAAAAAAAAAAATTATTATTTATTGTATTTTTATTTATTCATTCACTTATTTTTTTAATTTGACCAGAGAGAGACAGAGGATGAGAGTGAGTGAGAGAGGAAGTGAGAAAGCAAGCCACCAGGTTCAGGACTCGAACCCTGGTCAGCCATGTGGGAGTGTCCAGCGCCTTAACCACCATGCCACCTGCTGGTCCCCTCAAATTGACTTTCATTGGCATTATAAGTAATATAATGGGACTGGCAGTACACTACCTCAAGTATGCAAAGAAACTTAAATGGATTATAAGTCACTCAATTCCAAGCTTTGAAGAAGGTAATTTCCTAGAATATGTTTAATCATTATTCACAGTTTTTAAAGGCATGTGTGTAAATGTTTTATGACTGTCCACAGGTTCTAAATTTTATACTCACTCTTTCATGATACTTTTGGTTCTTTTCCCTAAGTTTTTTCATTTGAAACATGAATCGCTCTACTGCATTTTCCTTTATTTGACAGCTGAGAATAAACCAAAATAAGATATGTTACAATTGTATATCTTAGAAAAAAATGGTAGGTAAAATTTAAAAACTAAATTGTTTGAATTCAGGTAAGTTATTTGAATTCAAGTAAATATTCGCGATATTATAAAGATCCATTTAGGGACACAGGCATTTTCTGAACAATTTTTTGTGTTTCTGATTCTCTTTTATTCACTAAAATATATATTGGAAAGATAACTTCAAGGTTTTTTTTAAAAACAATCTCTAGTCATAGTTCGTAGTTAAAATTTTATGATAATTACCTATCAATAATTTATATGAAAGGAAATTAGGAAAGGACGCACAAAAAACATGCTCTCTACAGTTCTAAAAACATTCAGACAAAAATGACAGACTCTATAAGAGAATGGTCAGTGGATGGCAAAGTGGTTAAGGCAGTGGAATCCCATATGACCAATTGTGCAGTTTGAGTCGAGGACCTGGTGGCTTAAAAAACACACCATGCAAGTGTGCATACATGCCCAAAATCCTGAGAGGAGAGTGGAGGAGAAGGGATTGTGGCATTGCCATCAGGGTGCCTTTTCATGTTCTCTGTCTCTTTCTCTTTCTTTCTGATGATCACATGCATTCCTATAGCAAAAAAAAAGAAAAAGAAAGAAAGAAAGAAAGAAAGAAAGAAAGAAAGAAAGAAAGAAAAAAGAAAGACCTTATAAGGGCAAGAACACCTTCTTGAAATACCAAGGTAAGGTAAACTGGACATGCCTATTGGTTCAAGTTCGGTAGTATACAATTTCTCCTGTAGATAATGAAAGCTTCTTTTGGACCAGCTCCTTGGCCTGCTCAAAAGAAGCTGGATCCTACATGGCAACTGCAGTTTGAATCTCTGGCCTGTTTAGCCTGAAACTTTGACTTTCAACAAATGTATGTATGTGCTTTTTTTTTTTCTTTTTTTTAAATCTAGCTAGCTAGCTGGCCATCGTCTATCTAGAGATAGAGTCTTCTTGGGTTGCTAGGCTGGCCTTGATTTGTGATCTTTCTGTCTCAGCATAGCTGGGATGGGTGTACATCACTGACATGATTTTCAGTATTTTTTAAAAAATCTGCAACCATATCCACATTTTTTTTTTTTAATTTACTGTAGGGCTCGTGTGTTTGCCAGAGAAAGAGAGGGAAAGTGAGAAAGCACCCCTTGCCCGCATGGGGAATTGTCACACTACAATCCTTTTGCCTCTGTCTCCTTTTGGGATTGTGGGCATGTTTGTCAAGATGTCACATCTGGGACTCAAACTGCATAACTGGCCATGTGGGACCCACTTATCTTAACCACTGTTCCAGAGCCTGGCCCCTGCATCTATTTCTTTCTCTTTCTTTCTATCTATCTATCTATCTATCTATCTATCTATCTATCTATCTATCTATCTCTACCTATTTATCTGTGTGAGTGTGTGTGTGTGTGTGTACACTCACTGTAAATACCTGGGGAAAAAAACAAGAATAAAGGAGAAAAGAAAAACCATCATTGGGACTAGCAGTTAGCGTAATGGCTATGTCACTGAACTCCCACATAGTCTACCACGATTCGAGTCCCAGACCCAGTGGCTTAAACTCAAACCGGGCGTGTGTGCGTGCGTGCGTGCCCAAGATCCCAAGAGGAGAAAGGAAGAGAAGGGATTGCAGCATGGCCATCCCCCCTTGGAGGTGATTTCTCACTTTCTGTCTCTCTGTCTCTCTCTGTCTTCCTGGCAAGCGTACATGCCCTATAGCAAAAACCTCTCAAAAAAAAAAAAAAGAGAAAAGAAAAAAGATCATTATCAGAGACAATTATTTTATAGATTTAACACTGGTAGTAACAGCACTTTACAAACCATATAAGTTTATGACATTTTCTTGTTATACATTTTTTTCTTTTCTAATTTGCCAGAGGGTGGGGCTGAAAGGTGGTGTGACGGTTAGAGCACTGGCTGACCATGCTGACCATGGTTCGAGTTCTGGACTTGGTGGCTTCTTTTCTCACTTTCTCATTCACTCTCTCTCCCTGGTCCACTTAAAAACATAAAAATAATAACAAAGAAAATTGAACTAATAAATAATTTAAGATAATTTGCCAAAGGGTACGTGGACTCATTGGAAAGAGAGAGAGAGAGAGGGGAGAGAGAGAGAACCCTCTATGGGGAAGAACCAATCACCACAATCAATCCCTCTTCCTCTATTTCTCCTTTTTGGGATTTTGGGCACATACCTGACATGTTTGTCAAATTGCCAGATCTGGGACTTGAACAATATAGCCAGACTTGTGAGATCCAGTCACCTCAACCAACACACCACAGAATGGCTTAGAATACTTTTTTTTTTTTTTTAAGTTCAGTTTTTTTTTTTTTTGGAGAGATTTTCACTGTAGGGCGCGTGCACTCGCCAGACAGACAGAGAGAGACATAGAGACAGAAAGCGAGAAATCACCCCCCAGGGGGGATGGTCATGCCGCAATCCCTTCTCCTCCATTCTCCTCTCGGGATTTTGGGCATGCACGCACACGTGCCCGGCGTGAGTTTTAAGCCACCAGGTCCGGGACATGAACCGCAGTCGACTACGTGAGAGTCCAGCGACATAGCCATTACGCTAACTGCTGGTTCCCAAGTTCAGTTGTTTTAAAACTATTAATCCGTGGGACCCGTGGATGGCATAATGGTTACGCTGCTGAACTCCCATGTAGTCAAACATGGTTTGAGTCCTGAACCTGGCTGCTTAAAACTCACACTGGGCACGTGTATATATGCATCCAAAATCTTGAGAGGAGAATGTGGAGAAGAGATGTAGCATGGCCATCCCCACTGAGAGGTGATTTCTCACTTTCTGTCTCTCTGTGTCTCTCCAGCAAGCACATGTGCCCTTCAGCAAAATTTTCAAAAAATTAAAAAAAAACTATGAATCCACTGTCTACTGTGTGCTCGTTGTTTTGCTAGAAGCTGAGATCATATAAGAGAAATATAACTTATTGCTAGAAAATCCATGGACAATCCTTCCTCACATGGTGAGAGGGAGCGTCTTAGTTACTGTCATGTGACAAAAGTTCTGTCATCGTGGAATGTGATCCATAAATTGTCACTAACAGAGCGCATGATACAGCAAGGCCTGGGTCCAGTCCATGAAATTATTTATTTAATTTTAAGAAATGAAAGAGAACAAAGGCATGGGATGTTCAGTTTATATCTTGCCCTTGATCATGGGATTTATTTTTCCTCTTTGAAAACCTCTGTTAAAGAAGAGAAAGATTGGCCTCTAGTTGACCCAAGAGAGAAACAGCTGTAACTGGATGTCATCACTGTAAACTGTGGGAGCAAAAATTAGTGACCAGGTTGTATTAATTGAATCTGACATTTTATTCATCTCTCCTAAGATTGAGATGAAAGAAGTTTTTGGTTATGTTGCAAAATGAGTATGACTCATACAGGTTATCACTAATGTTACCTTGAATCTGAAAGGAAACTGAAAATCCCCTTCCCACAGATATTTCTCTCTTACTGGTTTGCCCCTTTTCCTCACTGTTTTCCAATAAACAAATGAATACATTTGGTATCTTTTGGGAGAAGGATGGTTTTCTGTGAATGTTGTTAAAAACAATTTTCTCTAATAAAAACCCAGTCATTAGCATCATGGGCTTCGGGCTTTCAATCCTTTACCCTTCCAGTGAATAGTTTCTCATTCCCAAATCCTAAATGTTCTTCTTGATCTGATCCTGGCCTAAATCACCAGCTCTGGGGACCAGCAGTTAGCGTAACGGCTATGTCGCTGGACTCCCATGTGGTCGACCGCGGTTCGAGTCCTGGACCCGGTGGCTTAAACTCACGCTGGGCACATGTGCGTGTGTGCCCAAGATCCCAAGAAGAGAATGGAGGAGAAGGGATTGCGGTGTGGTCATCCCCCCTAGGGGGTGATTTCTCACTTTCTATCTCTCTGTCTCTCTCTGTCTCTCTCTGTCTGTCTGGTAAGCACGCTTGCCCTATAGCAAAAACCTCTCAAAAAAAAAAAAAATCACCAGCTCTGACCCTTGATCTGACCTTTACCTAAATCACTACCCTTGACCTCTCTGACCTCTCTGCCTCATGCTGTCTACTCTCAGTTCCTGGATCATGGTCTTTCCCATCCTTGGATCTTTTCTATAAGCCTTTCTCTTCACCACTTGGTGTCCCCATAACACCTGTTCCTCTTCCAAAGAGCACCTCAGCTATGTCTTCTTTAAACAAGATTTGCCCAGCATTCCGACTAGGTCAAGCCTTTAAGTGATACCAGTAAACAGAGCACTCTACACTTTTCTTTCATAGCAGTTTTATGATAGATATATACTTTTCTTAGGAGTATATATTAGCTGTTTAATATCTGTTTCTCATGCTTCATCAGCGCAGGGACCATGTGGTCTTGTTCTCTGCCATATTCCAGTACCTGGTACTTGTGTACCTGGTATATCCTCAAGTATGTGTGGAATGAGTACACAAATAAAGTACATTTCAGTCTTACTTGGGCAAAGATGAACACTTGCCCATTAACTTCCTGAGGATTACATATTAAAATGCTTGTCCTGTGCAATATGGGGTTCACAAGCTCTCAAGGGGCTTATTATCTATTGGCTAGAATAAAACATGACAGTATAATAGAGTGTGTTTTAGTCCATTCTATTGCTATTAATAGAAAATACCTGAAACTGAATGATTACTATATACAGAAGTTTACTCTGTTCAGTTTGAAATTCCAAGGTTCAAGAGGGTCTTACAGAGTCTCCAGACATTATATCTCAAGGGGGAGAGCAGAGTCAAGGGGCTGTGTTCATGTCTTTGTTGGTCTCATTTTCTCTCCCTATAAACCCATCAGTAGTCAATCATGTGGATCCTGCCCTAATGACCTTAATCTTAACCTCTTCCCAAAGGCTCCACCTTTTAACAACATAGTCTGCTTAAATTTTAAGTCTCTTAATCCCATCAGAGCCAAATCTCAACATGTGAATTTTTGAGGGAGTTACGAGCCCTAAAAAGTGTCACATCTAGTTTTGTCTTCACTTCTCAAAAGTGAGACATACAAAATGTTCTTCTTATTAAAAATAATGCTCTCAATCCCTTGGATTTGGTCTGTAGCCCTATGGAATAATGAAAGTTGGAATGTCTAAAAAAACACGAAAAGTTAAATAAAGGGAAATGTCCACTCCTACTCTTTACATTTTTTTAAGTGAGATTTTTGCTATAGGGCGCATGTGCTCAATGGAGAGACAGAGAGAGACAGGGACAGAGACAAAAAGGGAGAAATCACCCCCCAGGAGGGATGGCCACACACAATCCCTTCTCCTCCATTCTCCTCTCAGGATCTTGGGTACAGGCACACACACACCTGGCTTGAGTTTTAAGTGCCTGGGTTCCCGACGAAAACTGTGGTTGACTACTTGTAAGTCCAGAGACATATCCATTATGCCATCTGCTGGTCCCCCACTCTTATTCTTTTATAAACGTGCACTAACCATACTGTGTTGTAGCTGAAGACATAAGCCTCCAAGCTGCTGTGTACATGGGGAGGATGACCACTAACACAATGGGAGTGACACTTCATAGCTTCCACTTAGACTGTGTTATAGTCAGAATTTCAGAAGACTTTAAAAATATGGACATAGAACAAAAGTGCAATTATGCCTGTAATCCACCTCTGTTCTCTGTTCTTTTGGCAGCTGTTGTGGTCATCATTTCCACTTGGAGTTACATGAGTTTTAAACGGGATTGCTATTTACATGTGGCAACACTCAGATTTCAGAACATAAACTTACTAATAGTCGAGAAGTGCTTCACTGGTAGGCATTTTGACTTCTTTTGGCAGTCCATCTTGCACATCCTTTTTATTTGCTTTCCCTGAGTTTTCCATTTTGTTGGTTAACTATTAAGAAATATACCTGTTTAGAAAAGAGACATAGGGAAAGGGAATAAATTTGTCGTTGACTCTCTACTTTGTTTGCTTTAGATAAGGAACCACTGGGACTTAATTTAAATTTTTTTTAATTTTTATTCTGACTGCTTCAGTGATCTACTACAATTCCGGAAAATCACACAGCAATTGTATTCTTGAATCTGGAGAGTTCCATGGTACAACATTCCTCCTACCCAAAACTTTCCAAGAGACTCACATCCAATGTTATTCATCTACATTTGTTGCCCTCATCAAGCTCCTTTAAGGTCAAAGGACTGAACATTTTCTACCATTTGTTTCTTCCTTGGCAATGCTCTTAGCATGACTTAATAAATGCATATAAGGTTTTTAAAAATTCAAACCAACCCAAACTGCAATTCCCTATAAGCACTAAGAAGCTAGGAACTAAAAGAATTAGAATTAGGATCCAAAAGTATTAAGTTTGGCCAGGGATGTTATAAAGAGCAAGTAAAGGGGTTGGCAGGTGGTGAGGTAGTTAGAGTCCCTGGACTCCCACATGGCCAACCACGGTTTGTATCCCGGACCTGGTAGCTTGCTTTCTCACTTTCCTCTCTCTCTGTCTCTCTCTGGTCAATTAAATAAATAAATAAATAGCTAAGTAAAATAATTTTTTAAAAAAAGAGCAAATAAAAGCACACATCAAAGTATTTTTTAAATTATCAAGAGATTTACAAATTCAAGTATTAGCATGTTATTAACAATGATAGCCCACCAGTTTTTATACCTAATAAAGAATTATCAGGCAGGAATAATATTTTCTAAAAGGGAAAATCAGAGTCTGCTGTTATGGATGTTTGTAGTAAGCAGGAATACTTCATAGATATGTTTTGAGTATTAAAATACTATGCTTTTCAGATTGTAATTTTCCTTAACCGATATTTATCTTTTAATTCCCACTAATCTCACAAGAATAAATGCTTAGCCTTTAATGTACTAGTGATTCATTGTGGCAGAAAGCACATAACCTTTATAATTATTTGTTTAGATGACAGGAAACTCCATGAGAGTGGGGATGAGTCAATTCTGGTCCATTACTATATTTCACCACTTAGAACAATAGACACATAATAAATCCTGGTCAAATGAATGCATGAATGGATGGATGAATAAATTAGGCAGAAATGTGTCTTAATCCTAGATCTGCGTGACCCTGCATAGGTTACCTAATCTCTTTGCACTTCAGTTTCATCATCTATAAAGTGAGAAAAATAACAATCTCACCATAAGAGCCACTGTAAGAATTAAATAAGCTAATATGTAAAGCATCTAGCATAGTGTCCGGTATAAGTACTAGGCCCCTTCCTCTTTCTCTTCAGGTATATCTCTGATAATGGGTCTTCGAACTTTCTGTAACTAAAGCAGAGAATGTCTACCTCTGCCAGGTACGATGATGTGTGTAAACACTAATCCATGAGATTTGCTGTTGTCAACCTTCACTGTTGATTTGGGTCATTGCATTAGCAATTTACACAGACCAGTCAGATCCACAGTAGAAACACTCACTGAAATAAAAACACATTTTTTACACTCTAACACAATGCCCATACATCTAGACCTCTAGTGAGGCTGTCTTTGTATTTGAGACCTTTCTTTTCTAGCCAAGTGTATGCATATATATATATATGCACACACACACACACATACATACACGCACATATATATATATATAGGGTAATACATATATATATATAGAGAGAGTAATATATTAGTATCTTCTCAAGTATGAAAGCTTTGAGAATAATTTAACAAGCTTAATACCAGAATGAGTCATCATTATACCATCACAGTTTATAGAAAATTCTCAGGTGAAAAAAATTACTTTCATTTCAGATGCAAATTTGAATTTCTATATTCCTATTTTAGAATTAATTTTTTTTTTTTTTTTTTTTTTTTTTTTTTTTAGGTTTTCACTATTGCTTGCCAGAGACAGAGACAAAGAGAGGGAAAGTGAAAAATCAACCCCTGGCTGGGACGGCCACACTGTCATCTCTTTTCCTCCATTCTCTTAGAATTTTAGGCATGCATGCACACACACCCAACATGATTTTCAAGACACTGGTCAGCCAGAGTCCAGTGCCTTAACCACCACACCACCTGCTGGCCCCTACAATTAATTTTTTTTTTTTTTTTGGTGGGGTTTTGCTATAGGGTGTGTGAGTTTGCCAGAAAGACAGAGAGAGACAGAGAGACAGAAAGCGAGAAATCATCCACCAGGGGGGATGATCACACCACAATCCCTTCTCCTCCATTCTCCTCTTGGGATCTTGGGCACACACGCACACGCGCCTGGCTTGACTTTAAGCCACTGGGTCTGGGACTCGAACTTATGTTGACTACATGGGAGTCCAGCGATGTAGCCATTACACCATCTGCTGGTCCCTAGAATTAAAAATGTTTAACTTGACTATTGCACAGAAAAATAGCATGCTGACACGTTTTATTTTAATACAATAACTTACTATTGAATGATAATTTTTACTATAAAACAATCTAAAAGTTAAAACAAATGTCAATGTTATTCTCTTTCTAAGTCATGTGGAAAAGATCAAATGTTATGGTTTCCACCTGCGGACTCATCTGGCACTGATGGGAAAATGACCTCATCTTGCTCAATTACCTCATTTACCTGGCTCTTACGCGTTTAACTCTCTGACTAATGTATAAATATAATTAGTTACCTAATTGCAGCTCATGGTAAAGGATTTTAATATGAGTAAAAATGTGTATCGAGTAAAGCACAAATGACTTATACATAAACTAGATTAAAATTCATTGTTTCACATACTTTCAAGAAAATTCGTAGCTAACTGGAATTGTCTACTGAACAGCTGCTTCTTTGCAATGAGCTAATGACGGGATCTCAAAATGTACTTTTTGCAATTGATAATGTCCTGCAAACATTGAGGACTTTTCACATACAAGGATTTACAGTTCCTTACCACCAGGCGGTTTCTATCTCAGTAAAGGATGAAAATTCTAGAAAAAGAGTCACAAAGAGAATGTAATTATCTTCCCGGAAGGTCACAGTTACAATAATACCTGACACATGGACACCTAATCTGCAAACATCTATTCAGTGCCTGCTTTGTTGTGTGACAATTTACCTGGTTCTCAGTTATAAAATATAGAAGAGCCAAGATCCCTATTCAGACTAATAGTATATAGAAACTGAAGTTTTAAAAAATTAATGAGCAACTCTAAAAGACTTCCACAAAATCACTCAATGCTGTGGCGATTTTCACCCAGAATGTGAATGCTCTCTTGCACCCACATGTGTGTTTTCTCTCCCAATTCTGTTTGGGTACTCTATAATATGGAGTGTGGGCAGGTGGACAGGCTGGGTTTGAAAGATTCACACCTCCTACCTTCCCTCCCCCCCCTCCAGAGGTTTTTGCCATAGGGCATGTGCACTCGCCAGAGAGACAGAGAGACAGGAAGTGAGAAATCACCCCCTAGTGGGGGATGGCCACGCCACAATCCCTTCTCCATTCTCCTCTCGGGATCTTGGGCACGCATGCACACGCGCCCAGTGTGAGTTTTAAGCCACCGGGTCTGGGACACGAACCGCGGTCAACTACATGGGAGTCCAGCGACACAGCCATTACGTTAACTGCTGGTCCCATACCTCCTACCTTTTCAAGATCTATTACATAATCATTTTTGTCAGAAAATGTTTCAAAAAATATTCCTCAGATGCTTCTCAGGGAGAAAGTAAGAAGCCTATTCAGTAAAAATGGGACTGTAACAAGCATATTGTTATCCCATAATGCTTGGACTCTGCAAAAGTACCTACTTTTGCAATATAGAATGTGTCCTTCCTGTGTAGCTTTAGAATCCTGGCTCAGTATCTAGAAAGCTCCTAATAATTTCTTTCATTACTTTTTTTTCCTTCAGATTTGTTTTTTTTTTGGGGGGGGGTTCATAGGGTGAGTGTGCTCATAAGAGAGAGACAGAGAGAGAGAGAGAGAAGAAATCATTCTGGGGCTATGTCACAATATCGTCTCCTCCATTCCTGAAATTTTGGGGATGCATGCATATACCCCCAATGTGTTTTTCAGACCGCTGGGCCCAGGACTTGAACTGCAGAGTTGGCCATGTGAGATCCAGTGCCTTAATCACCATGCCACCTACTGGCCCTCATGACTTTCTAAAGTCATGAATATCAAATGGACATCTACTGACTCCTTTCACAATTTTGTGAAGACTGGGAAGGATGGCAGTTGTGCCCTAATACCTTTTTGGACATAGGAAATGGATCCTGAGATTTGTTGGTTACTGGTTCATGTAAGTGTAGAGTAAAATGGAAGATATTTACTTAGTAAAATTAGTAATGACAAGAGTTCTAAATACATTTCCATCATGAGATGAGAGTGTGAGGTAGTAAATAGATCTCTATACATGAGTAATATGAGTCCTGAAGTCTAGCCCTGGTTCAGCCTAACTAGCATGCCCTGCCATTACTTGCACATTTTTGAACTGCAATTCCCAAATTATATTGGATTCTTAGCTACAAACTGTGAGTCTCATAATAACAGTAGTAGTAGTAGTAGTAATACAGCCCTTCCAAAAACCTTATTAAAGAGCAATCTAGGGGCTCTAAGGTGGTGTGGTGGTCAGGGTGCTGGATTCCCACAAGGCTGACTGTGGTTCAAGTCCTGGACCTGATGGCTTGCTTTCTCACTTTGGAAAGCTAAATTACTTTTAAACTCAAATTCTCACTTATGCCAGAGCAAACTTTTAGTACAATTAGAAATACTCTCCAGAATGTTTTGGAAAAACCATGAATTCTTTTATAGATTTTTAGTAGTAATAATGCCATCTAAAGCTTTAAAACATTTCAGACCTCTTTTTGTATGATTATGAAGCCCCAAATAGTTAGTATTCAAATGTAAAATTCATCCAGTTTGGAGATGTAATATTAAAACCACATATTCAAATCCAGATGTTTAAAAATATCTGATTGACGTTTTCAACTTTCACTTGGATGATTGATGATGTACATTAAATTAGCATGTATTTTCTTTACCCATGCAAATCCTTTAGTTGGAGGAATATTTTTGAAATGCAGTTTCCAAATTATACTGGATTCTTAGTGTTAAAATTGGTCTGTCGTCTGATCCAGAATTGCAATAACAAATAGTTTTAAAATGCAGTAACCAGAACAGTTTCCAATTCCGATTGTCCTTCAATTTTAGAAATATCAAAAGAGTAAAAAAAAAAAAAAAAACACACATGAAAAAATACTGTGAGGATACAGGCCATACTTCATACAGCAAAGATGGAGAACATAAAGGCTTCTTTGTACCTTTAAGAAGCTGCAGTGAATATGGAGAGAATCTACCAGGATCAGTTCTTGAAGGTGGCTGTAAAGAAAGCCATGAACAATTATCACACCTGCTGATAAATATTTAGACTTATTATTTGCCTTCCCTGTCTTCACAGAAATCTTTCTTTTAAAAAAAAATTTATTTTTTGGCTTAGATGGGGCATCTTTTCCCATCTCCTAACCATGTCCTCAATTCTCTCTCTACCCAGCACAGAATTATGGAATAGAGGGATGCAAGGAAATAACATTTATACAAATCTAAAGAACTTGTGAAAGAAGGAAATCAAGTCTTCTCTTTAGAAGGACGGTGTAACTTCCAGAGGAGGAGATGAAACCAATCTGTGGGTGGGGAGTGTGAGGGTAAAGGGCCCTCCACAACAAAGGACATGTGAAACCCTACCGTGGGACGAACACTGTGCTGGCATTGAAAAGGATGCAAGAATGTCTGAGGTCCTCAGTCAAAAAGCATTCAATATACAGGAAATTTCGTGAGGAGATAACTAAGAGAAGTATGACTAAGTCTAGTCATAGCTCCTCGATTGAGACACCCCCCCCCCCCCCAAAATACGGTCTGCGTGCTTGCTGAAGAGAGACAGAAAAGTTAAAAAAGTTAAATCACTCCTCAGGGGGAATGGCCACCTGGCAATCCCTTTTCCTCCATTCTCCTCTGGGACTTTTGGCCAGCAGGCACATGTGCCTGGTGTGAGTTTTAAGGCCTCCAGGAATGGACTGGTATGGAGTATATGGGAATCCAGCCGTTTAACCATTACACCATCTGCTGGTCCCTCCACTGAGTTTTGTAACCTTGGTTAAGTCTCTGAACCTATCAGGCCCTCAGCTTCTTCTTTTCATCTTTCCTATCTCCCCTCAAGGCTTTGGGAAAACCTGTCAAGTGAGGAAACCCCATGTAAACGGAAGGCATTATTAGGAACTGTGTCAGAGCACAACCTGAATCAAATTCACATCCTGCTCTGGAGAGAAAATCTAGGAAGGCAAATATGCAACTATCCAGGGGTTCTACTACGAAGCCAGAGAGTTTTAGGTAAATACTCTTATTAGGTAAAAAGGCCTGCTTCTCTGTCTGGGTGAAGAGAGGCGGGCCTATGAGAACCTTTCCAGTCAGCTCCTAACGGTTAGACCCAGGAGCAGAGCTGGCGGAGGAGACCAGCTGGGCGCGACCCCAGGCCATGTCGGGGCGGAGCAAGGCCCGGACCCGCGGAGACGCCTCGGCAGGTGCGCAACGGGACTCCAGTCTTCACTGTCAGACTGCAAGGAATGAGGCACGAGCGAGAGGGCCAGCCAGTCTCCTGACATTCCCTCCACGGCTGCCAGGAATGGCCCCACTGCCAAAGGCCGGTACCTCACACTCCAGGCCCTCGGCTGCACAAGCCCACCGGCTCCTCCTGCGCCGCCACCGAGCCCGCGGTTTCCAAGGCGACCGGCGACGTCCCACTCACGTCAGCGCCAGCTCAGGCTCTAGCGGCGGGCGGAGCGCGCCCCCTGGCGGCGTACGAGGGCGGGGGGACCCGGCGCCGACGGTGTCCTCCCGCCGTCCTCAGCGCGCCCCTCGCCGCGGGTGTTTAAGATGCGCTCGGCTCCTCGCCGCCCGGTAGCTGCGAGGCCGGAAGTGGTGAGTGTGAGGGGACGCAGAGCCGAGACTGTACGCCGTCACTTTTGTCTATGTCTGTCCTCCGCCATGAGAGGAGCTGCCTGCATCTGTCGGGGCGGAGTCTCAAACCCCGCAGCCGAGCGACCCTGGCCAGGGTCCGGCTGCGTTGCTCTCCTGCCGCGGCGGCTTCTCCTCCTTATGGTCTGGTGTTTTCCCTGAGGTTCTTTTAGTTTGAGCCCCGGATAGAACGGCAGAAAAGCCATCATTCTGCCTGTTTGCCTAGCTTTGCTTTTGCTCCTAAAGCTCAAGAAAACGAAGACCCCCTCCCCTCCGCCATCATACTTGATGTTTTTGCACTCTTCCTTTAGTGAAAACCATCCCAGCGTCGTTTTTCCAAGTTCCCTTTCCTCCCTGAATTTCTTCTCATTTTTGCCTCAAAGACCATTTCTGGACTCTGGAAGCACCTCTTTCTCCTAGTTCCACCCGAACATACTCTTTATTCCTTTGGAAAGGCAAAAGGGAGGCCTTCTTTTCCTATTTATACCACCCATTTGATATTCTTTAGTTTTGTTTTCGTCATAGAATGAGTGCGCTTGCAGGGAGAGAGACAGAGGGTGTGAGAAATCACCGCCCCCCCTCCGGATTTTGGGCACACTTGCACGGGCGCCTGGAGATTTACATACTGCCATATCCCAGGAGGTGCCTTAACCACCACGCCACCTGCTGGCCCTTGAGTTTGTTTTGTAGAACACAAATTATCTGTTTGGAGTTACGCTGTTGTATTAGTAAGAACTTGAAGAGAACGGAGGCAGTAAGTAAAAATGTTAGTTTTTGGTTAAGGGACTTTTTCACCTCGGTGCAAAGTCACTCAAAAATTAACCAGTTTGAGGTTATTAATATGTTCCACCTCATTTAAACCTCTCTTTATTCTACCAGTGCTATGCATTTGTTCAAAGTTTAATTTGCTGTGATCTATACTTCTGGAAATAGGTTGGTTTTAAGTTAGTTTTCCCAAAAATAGTAACAACAGGTAGGATCATGTGGTAAAACTATTAAAAAGAGTGAAAATTCAGGAGAAAAAGAGCTATCACCTATATATATATATTTAAACCATTGAGTGTTCCTTTTTGTTTTTTAGTTAAATGGAAGAACTATTTGTGATTCTTTAGCATTTTTATTTCATTCCCACATTGTTTCCTATAAATCTTAGGTCTGTTTCTTTTTTTGGAAGTCTGGGCCCACGGTCAAGCATGTACTTTTACCCTATCATTTATCTCCTGCACATTTTCCCTATGGTGTTTGCCAGTTGGTGGTCAAACAGAGAAGCCAGATAAAAACCATTTGCTGAATTTCCTCTTTTTTTTTTTTTGGAGAGGTTTTTTCGCTATAGGGCGCGTGCGCTCGCCAGACAGACAGAGAGAGACATAGAGACAGAAAGCAAGAAATCACCCCCCAGGGGGGATGGTCACACCGTAATCCCTTCTCCTCCATTCTCCTCTCGGGATCTTGGGCACATACGCACACACACCCAGCGTGAGTTTTAAGCCACCGGGTCCGGGACGCGAACCGCAGTCGACTACGTGGGAGTCCAGCGACATAGCCATTACGCTAACTGCTGGTTCCCCTGAATTTCCTCATTTTACTTTTATTTTCTGTCAGCTTTGCCATGTTGAGTGATTCCAAAGCAAAGGTAAGGAAGTATGGTAGAAAAAGCTAAAAATACTGTCTATTTTTGGTGAAACCACAAAGAACCTGTTTGGTGTGAACAATTGCTAAACATCTTATAGGGTTTTTTTTTTTTTTGACATTTAAATATCATAAAGGTTTGTTTTTGCTTTATATTTACCTGTTTTCATTGAGGACTACCACCCCTACAAACAAGCCCTAAACTAAATATGTTAATATTAAACCTCACAATAATTTCTGGAGACCTGAACTAGAGATTAACTCATTGGCATTGCAAGCCTGTTCAGGCTGGTAATAAATCACACACTTTATGACAGCAAAGTTATGTTTGAGAAATAGAAAATCTCTGCTAAAACTTCTAATTCGAAAACTTTGTTCCTGACAAATTTAAAGAATTAAATTGGTGCTTTGCAAGAAAACAAAAAGTCATGAAGTAAAATACTCTCTTGAGAGAAAAAGAGTTTGTGCCACCTTTAGAGAGATACATGACAAACTCACAGAGGGGGTTATTCAATATCCCTTGTCAAATCCCAGTATTATATAATGGAATTGTTTTCATTTTTTAGGATAAGGATAACAATTTTCCTCTTTAAGCCAGAGAATTATCCCTGCGATCTACTTTGTTAAAATTCATCTCTCCAAACCAAGTTTGACTTAAATAACCAGAACTCTGGTAAAAAATGATATCACATTTCTTTTTCCTCTTGCCTCCTCTGCCTCACTAATTTTTTTTTTTTTTAGAGGTTTTTGCTATAGGGCGCGTGCGCTCGCCAGACAGACAGAGACAGACAGAGAGACAGAAAGCGAGAAATCACCCCCCAGGGGGGATGGCCATGCCGCAATCCCTTTTCCTCCATTCTCCTACTAATTTTTGAAATTAGTTTTTTCCTTCGACTACGTGGGAGTCCAGCGACATAGCCATTACGCTAACTGCTGGTTCCCCTGAATTTCCTCATTTTACTTTTATTTTCTGTCAGCTTTGCCATGTTGAGTGATTCCAAAGCAAAGGTAAGGAAGTATGGTAGAAAAAGCTAAAAATACTGTCTATTTTTGGTGAAACCACAAAGAACCTGTTTGGTGTGAACAATTGCTAAACATCTTATAGGGTTTTTTTTTTTTTTGACATTTAAATATCATAAAGGTTTGTTTTTGCTTTATATTTACCTGTTTTCATTGAGGACTACCACCCCTACAAACAAGCCCTAAACTAAATATGTTAATATTAAACCTCACAATAATTTCTGGAGACCTGAACTAGAGATTAACTCATTGGCATTGCAAGCCTGTTCAGGCTGGTAATAAATCACACACTTTATGACAGCAAAGTTATGTTTGAGAAATAGAAAATCTCTGCTAAAACTTCTAATTCGAAAACTTTGTTCCTGACAAATTTAAAGAATTAAATTGGTGCTTTGCAAGAAAACAAAAAGTCATGAAGTAAAATACTCTCTTGAGAGAAAAAGAGTTTGTGCCACCTTTAGAGAGATACATGACAAACTCACAGAGGGGGTTATTCAATATCCCTTGTCAAATCCCAGTATTATATAATGGAATTGTTTTCATTTTTTAGGATAAGGATAACAATTTTCCTCTTTAAGCCAGAGAATTATCCCTGCGATCTACTTTGTTAAAATTCATCTCTCCAAACCAAGTTTGACTTAAATAACCAGAACTCTGGTAAAAAATGATATCACATTTCTTTTTCCTCTTGCCTCCTCTGCCTCACTAATTTTTTTTTTTTTTAGAGGTTTTTGCTATAGGGCGCGTGCGCTCGCCAGACAGACAGAGACAGACAGAGAGACAGAAAGCGAGAAATCACCCCCCAGGGGGGATGGCCATGCCGCAATCCCTTTTCCTCCATTCTCCTACTAATTTTTGAAATTAGTTTTTTCCTTTTTTTTGAGAAGTTTTTGCTAGAAGGGGCATGCACTTGCCAGAAAGACAGATAGAAAGCGAGAAATCACTCTCCAGGGGAGATGACCACGCTGCAATCCCTTCTCCTCTATTCTCCTCTCAGGATCTTGGGCAGGCATGCACATGTGCCCGGCGTGAGTTTAAGCCACTGGGTCCAGGACTCAAACCACAGTCTACCACATGGGAGTCCAGCGACATAGCCATTAAACCAACTGCTGGTCCCTGAAATTACTTTTATAATCTTATTTTCCTCTGAGGGAAGCAGACTCAGGCTAGTCGGTGGGACACAGAGTTTCATGTCCCAGGAACCTGGGCCAAGTAATGTGAATTGTGCCTGAGAGCTTTAGTAAGTGACATGAGGGGAGTATTCAGAAAGGATGAATTTGCTGTATGCTTGCAGCAGTTTTAGATTTGACTACAGGGCCAGCCATGGCATGGTACTTAAGGTGGTTGGATCCAAAATGACCAACTGCATGGTCCTAGACATAGTGGCTTGAAAAATAGGCCAGGCGCATGTGCGTTTTTGCCTAAAATCCTAAAAGGAGGGGAGATGGGATTACATCTGACTATTCTTCATAGGAGGTACTTTCTCCATTTCTCTCTCTCTCTCCCCCCTCTT
>NW_006159609.1:2795895-2798142 GCF_000334495.1 Tupaia belangeri chinensis
TTGCCCTCTCTCCCTCTCTCTGGCTCTCTCCAGTGAGCGCATGTGCTCTCTGGCAACAACAAAAGAAACCTATAAAATGGGTAAACAAATAGGGACCAGCACTTAGCATAATGGCTGTGTCGCTCAACTCCCATGTAGTCAACTATGGTTTGAATCCCGGACCTGGTGGCTTAAACTCACACCAGGTGCATGTGTGTGTGTGTGCCCAAGATCCAGAGAACAGAATGGAGGAGAAGGGATTGCAGTGTGGCCATCCCCCCCGGGTGTGATTTTTCACTTTCTGTTTCTCTGTCTCTCTCTTTCTGGTGAGTGCACATGCCCTATAGCAAAAACCTCTCCAAAAAAAAAGGATAAACATATAGATCAATAGAACATAGCAAACAGTCTAGATTCATACACATGTGTTCAGTCACTTCTGACAGAAGTGCCAAGGTAGTTGAATGAAGAAAGGGTAAATGTTTCAAGAAATACTACTTTAAGGGACCAGCAGTTAGTGTAATGGCTATGTTGCTGGACTCCCATGTAGTTGAACGTGGTTCGAGTCCTGGACCCGGTGGCTTAAACTCATGCCGGGTGTGTGTACGTGTGTGCTCAAGATCCCAAGAGGAGAATAGGGGACTGTGGCATGGCCATTCCCCCTGAGGGGGTGATTTCTCGCTTTCTGTCTCTCTGTTTCTCTCTGGCGAGCGCACACACCCAATAGCAAAAACCTCTCCAAAAAAATACTTGATTTGAAATACTACTTTAAGTACTGTCTATCTGTTTGGAGGGGGGAAAAAAAGAAACTTAACCTTGGCTAAAATGATACAAAAGCAAACAAACTAACAAAAACCTCAAAATTAATTCTGGACTTTTTTTTTTTTTAAACGAGAATTTTGCTATATGGTGCATGTGCTCACCAGAGACAGAAACCACTCCCCGGGGAGGATGGCCATTCTGCAATCTCTTCTCCATTCCCTCAGGAATTTGGGCATGCATGCACACATGCTGGTGTGTTTTAAGCTACCGGATCTAGGACTCAAACCACACAGTCAACCACGTGGGAGTCCGCGATGTAACCATTATGCCATCTGCTGGTCCTGAATCTTGGACCTTAACATAAAAGCCAAACGATACAACTTCTGGAATAAAACATTCGAGAAAATCTTCATGACCTTGAGTTGGCAAATATATATAAGACATACATTTTAGAAAGGAAAAAACATAATTTGGATTTCAGCAAATAAAAAATTGGTTTTAGTTTTAAGATGAAAAGGCAAGTCACAGTTTGGAAGAAAACATTTGCAATACATATACCTGACAAAAGAATTTTTTTGACAGCAGTTTGTAAACAACTTCTAAAGCTCAAAAATAAGAAAGCACCATTCTGATTTACAATGTATTGACTTATCTTTTGACTTTATGATGGTACAAAAGTGGTAAGTGTTCAGTAGAAAACCAAACATCAGGTTTGTAGTTAAAGTGCATTTTTGACTTAATATTTTTAACTTGGAATTGGTTTATTGGTAAGTAATCATAACTTGAGGAAAATCTATAATTAAAAATGCCAATAGATTTGAACTGGCACTCCACAGAAAAACAAACATCCTTGACCAATTAGCACATGAAAAGATGCTCAAAGTCATTAGTCATGGGGAAGTACAATTAATACCACAGTGGGAGGGGCCAGCAGGTGGCATGGTGGTTAAGGGTGCTGGACTTCCACATGGTCGACTGCAGTTCAAGTCCTAGACCTGGTGGCTTGCTTTCTCACTCCCTAGCCCCCACTATGTCCCTTGCTGGTCAAATAAAGATAAATAAAATAATTTTTTTAAAACCACAGTGAGATATCACTACACACCCGTAAGAATGGCTAAATTTTAAAAGACTGCTAGTGCCATGTGGTCACAAGGAATTTTCATATATTGCTGGTGGAAAAGTAAACTGGTGGGAGCATTTTGGAAAACAATTTGGTGGTCTCTTATAAAGTTAAATATATACTATATGACCTAGCAACCCCACTCCTAGATATTTGTTTAGGAGAGTCTTATTCATAACAATCTAAATGTGGAAACAACTCAGATGTCCATTATCAGGTAACTACATAAACACTGAGTGGTATATTCATACAATAGAATACTATTTAGCAATCAAAAGGAATGAACAATTTTTTAAAATAATTATTTAATTTTACTTTATTATTATTATTATTATTATTATTTTAGTTTAGTAGAGGGCATGTGCATTCACCAGAGATAGATAGAAAGG
>NW_006159609.1:2799460-2802830 GCF_000334495.1 Tupaia belangeri chinensis
GAAAGAGAAAGTAAACTGCCAGGTCTGGTACTCGAACCATAGTCAGCCATGTGAGTGTCCAGTGCCCTAACCACCACACCACCTGTTGGGCCCCAAGGAATGAGCTATTAATATAAGCTGCAACAGCATAGATAAGTATAAAAATAATTTAGTCAAGTGAAGAAGCCAACTATGAAAAACTATATACTGTATCAAATGAAATTATAAAAAAGCCTGAAAACTGATCAGTGGTTGGCAAGTGCTGAGGGATTGGGGTAAAAAGCCTGACTGGAAAAGGGCTGGAGAAACCTTTCAGAAGAAAGGAAATGCTTAATGTCCTGGTGATGGTTACAAGGGTGTATGTATTTGTTAAAACTCATTAAACTACTTAAAATGAGTGCATTCTATGGTATGCAAATTATACCTCAATAAAGTTCATTTTTAAAAAGTTTCAAATTCTTTGAAATCCCTTCCATCAACAGTTGGAGTCTGTTCTCTCTCCTTGAATCTGGGTGGTCTTATGACTGCTTAAACCAATAGAGGATGATGGAAATGACTATGTTAATTCTGAGGGTAGGTCATAGGAAGTCATGGAGCTTCCTCTTGGTTCTGCTCGGATACTAGCTCTGGAGAGTGCCAGCTGCCTTAAAAGAAGCCTATCCATTGCAAGACAGCCAGGCTCGAGAAGCCAAGTATATAGGTTAACTATTCTGGCCACCTTCTGAACTCACAAAGTTCCAGCCATATGAATGAAGTCATATGGACCCTGTCACCCAGACTGTCAGCTAAGTATTGCTGAGTTGGTATCAGCTGATGCCATAAGGAGCAAGAAATCAGTTACTGGCCTACAGATTTGTTATGAGATATAATAAAGCACTTGTTTTAAACACCGTAGTTTGGGTAGTATACTAGTTATCTATCATGGCATAATAAATTATTTCAAAATTTAGTGATTCGAATCAACACTAATCACTTATTATCTCACAGTTTCTAAGGATCAGGAATTTGGGAGCAACTTGACTGGGCAGTTCTTGCTTCGTGTAATCCAAGAGGTCAGATATTGGACAGATTCTGTCTTTGCCCAAAGGAGATTTCAGGCTGTGTGGAGGGAGCAGCAGTCATTAACAGGCAGTTACAACACAGTTGGATAACCCCCAGAACAGAGGTAAAACAAGGGTGCTAGAGAAAACCCAACCTAGTCTTGAGAGTCAGGGAAAAACTCCTGGAAGAAGTGAAATCTAAATTGAGACTGTGCAAGAGCAGTCTCATTACTTTAGAGTGTTGGTGGGAGAAGCAAGGCCATAGGGCATAGCCTATACAAAGGCCTAGAGATAAAAGTGAAGTTGATGGAGCTGAAGAAATTTATTATGGTCAGATAATTGATTCCCAGAAATAGGAGAAGCGAGACAGGAGGCTAGAGAAGCAAGCAGGGACAGATCATGTCAGGTATTCCAAACTATTCTGAGGATTATGGGCTCTGTGATGATGGCAAGAGTTTCTGGCTAGTGTGGGAGAGGGTGAGATGGGTCAGACAGGGTCAGGTTCCAGAATGAACTCCACTAACAATTCCCCCCTCTTTCTTTTGCCTAAGGGCCTCTCACTTAGGTCCAGTTTCTGGTTCAAAGAGCGTGTCTCAGGCTCTGCCCTTTGCAAGATTGCAGTGATTGGTGAAAAGAATGACCTCATCGCTCTGTCTCAAGTAGTCAGCTTGCCTAATCACTGGAGGCTTCTGTGACTCAGGTGAGATGCTCACCCCCACACCGGGAAGTAGTCTATGAAACTACATCACCACAACACCAGCAAACACATGAAAAGAATTAGAACATGTGAAATAACACTACCTCATATCTAGAGAATGAGGCAGTATAAATTTTAATTGCCATCTTTTTAAAAAAGATTTATTTTACTTAACTTTGTTTATTTTAATTTGATGAGATTGAGAGAGAGAGAGAGATCAAGCAAGCAAGCTGCCAGGTCTGGGACTCAAACCGTGGTTGACCATGTGGGAGTCCAACTCCCCTAACCACCATATCACTTGCCAGCCTCCTAATTGCCATCTTTTAAGTACTGTATTTGTTTCCAGAAAATAAAATAAAAGGACTTTTTAGGAATATCTGTCAGTATTAGCAAACCAATAGTGTACTGCATTTTTAGACAAAAGAAATAATGAGGTAGTGGATTATTTCCTGCGTACTTCATATTGTTTTGAGGGCATAGTAATGATTTTATCTTTTATACAGCACACTAATTCAGAAAATGATTGTGAAAAGACTGTATCTTAACATTGAAATGAAATGTCCAGGAAAGGCAATAATGCAGAGACAGAAATTGAGAGGCTTCAGATAGGGCTGTACTCCATAGGGTATCAGTAGAAGGACTACTGACAGAGCTGTCCAAGTGAAGCCAAAAGCCACTGGACATGGCATTGCAGAGAGAATGGTCTTTGGACCTTGTAATTGAAAAATTCAAGTGAATGTGCCTGACTTTGGGAATTGCCTATTGTGGGATCTGGCAAGACAGAGAGATACAGTTTACGGAACCACACTTTATTCTCCAAGAGCATGAAATTTGGAGTCAGTCAAGGTTCTTCTGAAGCTTCTTCTTAATTGTATGATCATGGACAAATTACTTCACCTTTCTGCACCTCAGTTTTTTCATCTGTGAAATTGAGTTAATATTGCCTATTTTTCATGGCTGTTTTGAAGACTAAATAAGCATCTGGTACAGTTCCTACAACAGTAGGTTCTCAGTAATTGTTAGTTCTGCCTTTTACCCCTTCTCAACTACTGTGCAAGAAGCAGGAGAATGTGGAGCTCTTCTGGGTTATATTTGCCAGGTAGCTGGAGAGAGCTTGCTCTACTCAGGTAGCATGGACATTGGATGGGACCCAAATGCACCTCCACCTCAGCTCTAAACCTGCACACCCAGCTAACTGCTCAACATCAATTAGATGCCTCACAGACACATCATGTCCCAAGTTATCTTTCACCCTTTTCAGTTTGCCCTTCCTCAGCTGTGTTCTGTATTTAGTAAGTTGCACCATTATCAGCTTAGCTCTTTGAGCATAAAGGCTGGGAGCCATTCTAGAGTCTACTTTTCCCCACCTCCAGGTCTAATCAACCTTCAAGTTTTGTCCATGTACTTGGAGATGGCATAGATTGAAACCCATATATTAAGTTTTAGCCAAAAAATATTTGGTGAGTGACTACTCTGAAACAGGCACTGTGCCAGGCTCTGTCTTCATGCCTTTTTTTTCTAGAATAGGACCCAGTCACCTCTTGATTTGAATGAATAAGTAGGTTTCCACCTAGTCCTAAATCCAGTCCTTTTTCCATAATTCTGCCAGAGAATCATTCCCTTGTTTAAGACCCTAAATGGCTTACCACAGCAT
>NW_006159609.1:2803005-2804720 GCF_000334495.1 Tupaia belangeri chinensis
AGGCCCGCCAAGACCCAGGTCCCCTGGTCTAAGCTAGGTCCTCTTAAATGCTCCAGTCATTTGTTGGGCTCTTCCAGAAGCATACCCTGAAATTGGGGTTTGAATGCCAGTAGTTTATGTGAGAAGTACCTTAGAAAACTTTGGTAGAAAAATGGGGAGACAAGAAAAGATAGATGCCAATTCAAGGTGTGTTAGTGAACAAGTTACTGGGAAATGGTAACACAGGCTTGGTTTCTCTGGGAACTCTGGGAGACAGCATCAGATACTCCCAAAGTTGACCCACCCAGACAGTGAGGGATCCAAGTAGTTAATTCTCACTTGTTACTGGTTGAGGACTGCTCCTGAGGGTGTCAGTTTTCCAGTACTTGCAACCTGTAGAGGCTGACCAAGCCCTTGCTTCTTGCGAGCCAGAGTCCTCACTCAAGACTGAGTGTTGTGAATATTTGCAGGAGGAATCCCTCATCTTGCCTGGTAGGTGCTGAGGGGACATGAGCAGGGCACTAGAAGGTCTACCATAGCTCCCTTCATAACTCTGTACCCTTGAAATGACTCATTCAGTGTTGATCTTGCCAGCTAATCTGTTAGCTCTGTAAGAGAGTAGACAACATGTCTCTGCTTCACCATTATACCACCAGTGCCTAGCACAAGACCTGATATGTAAAAGGTGCTCAAGAGATATTTAGTAAATGTTTGGGTAAATGAATAAGTGGCTATCTTGTGTGTCCCCTGCTATGTACCTCACAAATACATTACCCATGTGTAATAAAACCCCTAAGGTATTATAACATCTGAATTCATGTAAATCAGTTTTTCTTTTTTTTTTTAGCAAGAGATTTTTGCTATAGGGTACATGTGCTCACCAGAGAGACAGAGAGATAGAGAGATAGAAAGTGAGAAATCACCCTCTAGGGGAGTGGTCATACTGCAATCCCTTCTCCTCCATTTTCCTCTTGGGATCTTGGGCATGCACACATACATGCCCAGTGTGAGTTTTAAGTGCCAGGTCTAGGACTTGAACCGCGATTAATTATGTGGGAGTCTAGCAACATGACCATTACTCCATCTGTTGGTCCCATAAATCGGTTTCTTAACAATAACTTATTAAGAGCTTTGCTAGACTTTCTAAATAAAGCTTAGAATGGGACTTTGTATTCCTTTGCATCAAATACATCCCTAATGCCTATCTACTAGACCCAGGCCACTGCACACCTTGTGCCTGGGTTGGGGAAGATGAAACACACACAGTCCGTTCTGCATAAGCAACAAACAAGCTCAGCTCTAGGATTCTCTGAGGTGGCTTCCAGCTGCCTAGCTCAGGAAGGCAAACAGGTGGAGCACAGAAGGTGCTGTGATGAAACTCAGCCTTTATCCTGTGAGCACTGGGAAATCATGGGAGGTTTCCCAGCATGCCAAAAGCAAGACTACAGAAAGATTATGAATTAGGAGTGGGATGGGGAGAGTGTAGGGTCTGGCAGACAAGTTGAGAGGGAAGAGGCCTGTGACAATGTGGCTGACAGAAATTTTAGGAGTGTGTGAACCTTTTGACAATAGGTCACCTAACTGGTTGGGGGCAGAGGAGTTTCTAGGTGGATGAATCAAAATATAAATAGCATGCATATGCAGTTTAGGTTTTTATCTAACTCCTTCACAAACCCTTTCCTGTTATTCTATCTTTGAAGTTACTTTGTTTGTTTATTTCTTACATGATTAAGAGA
>NW_006159609.1:2804751-2810169 GCF_000334495.1 Tupaia belangeri chinensis
GAGAGAGGCAGGGAGATAAAAAGGGTCTTGCTGTGATTCACCCCCAGTCTCTGAACAAAGATGTCTTTCCATTTTTTGGTGTATTTTTCAATTTCTTTATTCATTTTTTAAAATACTTTTCACAGTATTAGTCTTTCACTTCTTTGGTTAGATTTACTCTTAGTTTTTTTTTAAATTTTTTAATGTAGTCATTTTTACAATTGATTTCTTATTTTTTTATAAATAATTATTTAATTTTATTTATTACTATTATTATCATTTTAAAATTTGCAATAGGGTACATGTGCTCACCAGAGAGAGACAGACACACACAGAGAGAGAGGGAACATGAGAAAGCAAGCTGCCAGGTGAAGGACACAAACCGCAGTTGGCCATGTGGGAGTCTGCTGCTTTAAGCACCATGCCATCTGCTGGTCTGGGAATTGATTTCTTAATTTCTGCCTCACTTCACTCATTGTTAGAGTACAAAAATCCTGCAGATTTTGTATTTTGATTTTGTCTCCTGCAATTTTTTATCCTGGATTTATCACCTCTAAGAGATTTCTGACAGATGTACATAATCCTATGTACTTAATCATATCATCTGCAAATAGAGAAAATTTAACTTCTTCCTTTCCAGTTTGGATGCCTTGTATTTCACTCTCTTGTTTTATTGCGTTGGCCAGGACTTCCAGTGCTATGTTGAATAGGAGTGAAGAAAGTAGACATCCTTGTCTTCCAGTTTTGAGAGGAAGAGCTTTCAACCTTTCCCCATTGAATATGATGCTATCAGTAGTTATGGGTTGTCAGATAGAGCTTTTATTGTGTTAAGAAACCTAGTTTTGGGTCTGGCAGGTGGCGCTGGACTCCCACATGACCGACCATGGTTCAAGTCCTGGACCTGGAGGATTGCTTTCTTACTTTCCCTCTCTTTCTTTGTCTCTTTCTGATCAAACTGGAAAATAATAATAATAATAATAATAATAATAAATAAAGTTAAATAAAGTAATTCTTTAAAAAAATACACCTCATGTCTATACCTGTTTTGTTGGAAGTCTTAACCGTGAAAGGATATTGTATTTTGTCAAATACCGTTTCTGTATCAATTGATAAGATCATATGATTTTTTTCTTCCCTTCTGTTAAAGTGATCTATTACATTTATTGTTTTTGAGTACGTTGAACTGTCCTTTCATCCCCAGGATAAATCCTACTTGGTTGTGATGTATACATTTTTTTTTTAATGTGCTATTCGATTTGGTTTGCTTGTATTTTGTTGAGAATTTTTAGCATCTATATTTATCAGGGATATTGGTTTATAGTTTTCTTTTTATGTTGTGTCTGTCTGCTTTTGATTTCAAGGTCACGGTGGCTTCATTGAATGAGTTTGGGAGGATTCCGTCCATTTGGATCTTTTGGAATAATTTAAGGATAATTAATGTTAATTCTTCTTTGAAGGATTTATAGAATTTAGCAGTGAAGCCATCTGAACCTGGGCTTTTCTTTGTTTGGACACAAGGTCCAGTCAGTGGGTATCTCAACTACTGCAGCCAGAATTTCTTGATTATCCCCATTTTTTCCCCTGTACCTAGTGGTTTTGATTTATCATGGGTAATCTGTCATCAGAAGAAGTATAACTAGGGGTTCACCAGGTTACAAATGAGTCTCTGCAAAGTACACGGAGAATCTTGGGTTTAGTTAGCCATTGAGTCTTAGAATGCAGGAATCAAGACCAACGCTATTCTGGATGAACAAGGGTAAAGCCTCACCTCACAGAAGAAGACCTGGACCAAATAAATAAAGGCATGAGAGAGGCAGAGAAGACTAACACCTTAACAAATGCTATGACCTCGGTGTCTGCCCACGTAAGAGGGGAAAGAACTTGCAGCCTGGTAAGGCCTGTAAGACAAAATTGGGAGACAGCAGAAACAACTTACCTAGCAATGTAATAGCTATGCAGCCAGGCTCCGTAAGAAAAAGTCAGGCTTAGCAACTAATCACTAGACAGACAGCGGTGGATACATTAAACTCTGATGATGCCATAGAAGATGAAATGAAAGAGAACCTGATTCAGGTAGGCAGTATCCTGGGAAATCTAAAAAATGACCCTGGATGTGAGCAGTGAGATGGAAGTTCAAAGTCACCAAATAAATCGGACCACACAAAAGACTAGACATCCCCAAAGATCACATTGACATTGCCAGTGTCAGTGATATTGCCGAAAAACTCATTGACAGCTATTGTTGTAATTTTTTTTTTAATTATTTGTTCACTTCTCTAGCTCCTCCTCCAAACTCATTCTATTTAGAGTTAAGATTTTGGTTTCCACATTCTTCTAATTGGGAGATAATGTGGAAGAAGGGCTAGAGGAATAACAACTCTTTCTCTTTTGAATTTTCTCTCTTTTTCTTGAGGGTTAACTGGTGCTTAACCTTCTTTCTGGTATTTTCTTTCTCAGTTTATACTTTCAGATTGGTTTATACTCATCACATGCAGTGTTTTCATTCTCATTTTAGTAGATTCTTTTGCTTTTAAGATTTGGAAGTGTTGCTAAAGGGAGCCATGAAAAGGTGGTGTTTTGTTTTGTTTTCATTTGCTTGTTTTTGTTTTTGTCGTAGTAGAAGGGACGAGATGGAGGAACATGCTATAAGATGTTACCTCAGTGAAAACCTACAGGCCAACAATCAGGAACATGTATAGCCATAATAAAGACATAGTTGGGGTTAGTTTTTAATGTAAGTTGTAGTTATTGACAATTTAGGTTAATGTTTGGTTTTGGAGCTTTGGAATACATTTGCCTAATGTGAGCTTAGTATTTGAAACTCTCAGTGATCCATATATATATTTGGTTGTTGGAAAAATCAAGACTAATTTTTACATAGAAA
Source organism: Tupaia belangeri chinensis (assembly GCF_000334495.1). Taxonomy (NCBI): domain Eukaryota; kingdom Metazoa; phylum Chordata; class Mammalia; order Scandentia; family Tupaiidae; genus Tupaia; species Tupaia belangeri. The sequence goes on from NW_006159609.1 coordinate 2,807,615, forward strand.
AGCATCAAAAAATACATCATGATTTTTCCAATAACTCAATATATGGATCCTCCAAACTAATTTCATATTTACCATTTGGGAAACTTTGTATAAATGGATGACATTTTGTTTTCTTATTAGTAATATCATTCTACTACTTCTTTTAAACCTCATAAATTTTTCATTAGTCTTTAAAGAAAAACTGTGTAAATATTTATGTTTAACATGAAAATTTCTCTCTAAAGCAGAATTTGAAATTTTTTACCAGAGCTTGACAAATTATATCATGTGAATTCAGATTTGCCTCAATGTCAAGAATTATGTTTAAAGAATTAAAAGGAAACTTATTTTGATCTCAGAAAAATAGATTGCTGGGACCAGCAGTTGGCATAATGGCTATGTTGGCTGGACTCCCACATGGTCGACCGTGGTTTGAGTCCCGGAACTGTGAGTCCCAGTGGCTTAAACTCATGCCAGGTACATGTGTGTGTGTGCCCAAGATCCCAAGAGGAGAATGGAGGATAAGGGATTGTGGTGTGGCCATCCCCCCGGGAGGTGATTTCTTATTTTCTGTCTCTCTCTGTCTTTCTGGTGAATGCATGTGCCCTATAGCAAAAACCTCTCAAAAAAAAAAAGAAAGAAAGAAAGAAAACAAAAGAAAAAAGAAAAATAGATTACTTTGGAGTCACTGGATGGCATGGTGGTTAAGAAGCTGGACTCCCACATGGCCAACTGCGGTTAGAATCCTGGGCCTGTGGGGTTGCCTTTTTTTTTTTTTTTTTTTTTGGAGAGGTTTTCGCTATAGGGCGCGTGCGCTCGCCAGACAGACAGAGACATAGAGACAGAAAGTGAGAAATCACCCCCCAGGGGGGATGGTCACGCCGCAATCCCTTCTCCTCCATTCTCCTCTCGGGATCTTGGGCACGCACGCACACGCGCCCAGCGTGAGATTTAAGCCACCGGGTCCGAGACGCGAACCGCGGTCGACTACATGGGAGTCCAGCGACATAGTCATTACGCTAACTGCTGGTTCCCCTCTCGGCTTGCTTTTTCACTTTCCCTCTCTGTCTGTCTCTCTGGTGGGTGCATGTGTATTTAATTGCTATAGCAAATTTTTTTCAAAAAGAATTATTTCTTTTAACTTTATTTATTTATTTATTTATTTATTTATTTATTTATTTATTTTAACTTGACCAGAAGAGGCGGGGGGGAAGGTGAGAAAGCCAGCCGCCAGGTCTGGGACTCAAACTGTGGTTGGCCATGTGGGAGTCCAGTGCCCCCAACCACCAGGCCACCTGCCGGCCCCACTATAGCAAATTAAATAATAATAAATAAAGCTACATAACTTTAAAAAACTATGAATAAAGAAAAATAGATTGCTTTGAGTTTTATGTAGCCTTAGAGTTTTAAAAAGTTAGATTTCATTCTTACTAAAAGTGACTTGGACAATTATACTTTTGCCTTAATTATTGGTGATTGCACTGACATTCACTTAGCCTTTTATATTGACCATGTCCAGAGTCAAGTTACGTCAATCCTGAACAGTGTTATGAGAATCTGATTGGCATTTATCCCTCTAATTTAAAAACTAGCTTTGTGGCCAGCAGGTGGTGTGGTGGTTAAGGCTCTAGACTCCCACATTGCTGACCATGGTTCAAGTCCTGAACCTGGTGGCTTGCTTTCTCTTTCTCCCTCCCCCTCTCTCTCTTTTTCTTTCTGTCTCTTTCTGATAAATGTACATGCCCTATAGCAAAGTAGAAAATAATAGCAAATAAAATTAAACAAATCCTTCTTTAAAAAAAAACACTATCTAGCATCTACACACTTCACAGTTATCCATGTGGATTGATTTGACTAATAATCACTGGTTGATCCTTACCAAAAAAAAAAAAATCATTTTATCACTTTGGAGGCACATACTATGTATCACTATGTTTATCATAAAACATAATACGTAATATATCTCTTGTTTATTAGCTAGAAATAAGTTTTCTTTGATTACTAAAGTAATTCTTTACTTCTCATTCAAATGATTTCTTATATGTGTCAAGGGGCAGGATGCATAACTACTCTGAGAACTCTGGTGTGTCAGTGGTTTTTTTGAATGAAGGCCCCTAACAGCCCTGTGAGAAATGGTAGAAGAGGGCATTTAGAACTGATTACCTTTTTATTTAATATGTCAGGTGAGTGAGGTGCAGGGATTGGTTGAAGTTTATCTGGAGCTGTTAGAGCCTCTTCCTATCTCCCGACCTCAGTTAGCTATACTTCACAGGTGACAAGAGGCATAGTCCCTGGAGATGATTAGTCCAAGAGATCCCAGACAGACTAAGAGACAACGGATATGTAGGGGTAGGTAGAGTTAGGTCCATGGCAGGAGGCTGAAACATGCTGATTGTGGGGAATTGCAGGAGGTCCCCAGTGTTCTTTCTCAGATCTAGTTCCCAAAAGACCCTACTTCCAGATAGCCCTGAGATATATGCCCACCTCCTCATCTCCATTCCCCACCACCCAAGGCAGGAGATTGGAGGCTTATTCTCTAAAGAGGAATCCCCCCCCCCCCACCCACAACCCCAACG
>NW_006159609.1:2811268-2813783 GCF_000334495.1 Tupaia belangeri chinensis
GGCCACCTGCCGGCCCCACTATAGCAAATTAAATAATAATAAATAAAGCTACATAACTTTAAAAAACTATGAATAAAGAAAAATAGATTGCTTTGAGTTTTATGTAGCCTTAGAGTTTTAAAAAGTTAGATTTCATTCTTACTAAAAGTGACTTGGACAATTATACTTTTGCCTTAATTATTGGTGATTGCACTGACATTCACTTAGCCTTTTATATTGACCATGTCCAGAGTCAAGTTACGTCAATCCTGAACAGTGTTATGAGAATCTGATTGGCATTTATCCCTCTAATTTAAAAACTAGCTTTGTGGCCAGCAGGTGGTGTGGTGGTTAAGGCTCTAGACTCCCACATTGCTGACCATGGTTCAAGTCCTGAACCTGGTGGCTTGCTTTCTCTTTCTCCCTCCCCCTCTCTCTCTTTTTCTTTCTGTCTCTTTCTGATAAATGTACATGCCCTATAGCAAAGTAGAAAATAATAGCAAATAAAATTAAACAAATCCTTCTTTAAAAAAAAACACTATCTAGCATCTACACACTTCACAGTTATCCATGTGGATTGATTTGACTAATAATCACTGGTTGATCCTTACCAAAAAAAAAAAAATCATTTTATCACTTTGGAGGCACATACTATGTATCACTATGTTTATCATAAAACATAATACGTAATATATCTCTTGTTTATTAGCTAGAAATAAGTTTTCTTTGATTACTAAAGTAATTCTTTACTTCTCATTCAAATGATTTCTTATATGTGTCAAGGGGCAGGATGCATAACTACTCTGAGAACTCTGGTGTGTCAGTGGTTTTTTTGAATGAAGGCCCCTAACAGCCCTGTGAGAAATGGTAGAAGAGGGCATTTAGAACTGATTACCTTTTTATTTAATATGTCAGGTGAGTGAGGTGCAGGGATTGGTTGAAGTTTATCTGGAGCTGTTAGAGCCTCTTCCTATCTCCCGACCTCAGTTAGCTATACTTCACAGGTGACAAGAGGCATAGTCCCTGGAGATGATTAGTCCAAGAGATCCCAGACAGACTAAGAGACAACGGATATGTAGGGGTAGGTAGAGTTAGGTCCATGGCAGGAGGCTGAAACATGCTGATTGTGGGGAATTGCAGGAGGTCCCCAGTGTTCTTTCTCAGATCTAGTTCCCAAAAGACCCTACTTCCAGATAGCCCTGAGATATATGCCCACCTCCTCATCTCCATTCCCCACCACCCAAGGCAGGAGATTGGAGGCTTATTCTCTAAAGAGGAATCCCCCCCCCCCCACCGTTAGCTATACTTCACAGGTGACAAGAGGCATAGTCCCTGGAGATGATTAGTCCAAGAGATCCCAGACAGACTAAGAGACAACGGATATGTAGGGGTAGGTAGAGTTAGGTCCATGGCAGGAGGCTGAAACATGCTGATTGTGGGGAATTGCAGGAGGTCCCCAGTGTTCTTTCTCAGATCTAGTTCCCAAAAGACCCTACTTCCAGATAGCCCTGAGATATATGCCCACCTCCTCATCTCCATTCCCCACCACCCAAGGCAGGAGATTGGAGGCTTATTCTCTAAAGAGGAATCCCCCCCCCCATACACATACACACTGACAGTTGAAGGATCCAGGATAAAAGAGCAATGGAGGAAATCCCAAGGTGTCAGTTTATAGGAGTAGGATGTAATCAGCTCAAAATGGAGCACAAGAATAGAAGGTTCTGAGAGGGAGACTGCCAGGAAGAAAAAACATATTAGAAAGATTATATGATGATTATTTAGAAAATGCTTATAGGTGTTTTACAGGTCCAGTCAAGAAACTGTACAACTGAAAAGAACAAGGCAGTTTTCAATCCTGAGGAACTAGAAAGTTGTTCAAGAAAGGAAACATAGTACACCACTGGGCATTATTGGCTAATGATATTGTATAATGTTATATAAATAGTAACTTCTGTCATATAAATAGTAACTAATGACTTAACCAACAATTGGAAGGATGAGGGATGGATTATGTGAAGGTTAGAAGTTGTAGAACTAAATTGTCATCTACCATGACAAGAAATTAGTGTATATTAAACATGATACTTCAGCTGGAGCCAACAGGTGGCATGGTGGTTAAGGTACTGGATACTCACAGGGATGAATGAAGTTTGAGTCCTGAACCCAGTGGCTTGAAAATCACTCTGGATGTGTGGGTATGTGTGTCCACAATCCCAAGGAGAGAATGCAGAAGAAGAGATTGTTGTGTGGCCATTTCCCTGGGGGTGATTTCTCACTTTCCCTGTCTCTGTCTCCAGTCAGTGCATATGCCCTATGGGGAGAAAATTTGTTTTTTGAAAGACACTCTGAGTGCGTTTGCATGCATGCCCAAAATCCTGTGAGGAAAATGGAGAAGGGCCATGCCCCTGAGAAGTTATTTCTCACCTTCTCTCTCTCTATCTTGGTCTCTCTCTGGTGTGTGCACCCTTTTGGGGGGGAAAATCTTGTTCCTTAAGTATACTTCTGATCTTCTTTTTTTTTTTTTTTTTTTTGGTGG
>NW_006159609.1:2813848-2838588 GCF_000334495.1 Tupaia belangeri chinensis
CGAGAAATCATCCCCCAGAGGGGATGTCCACGCCACAATCCCTTCTCCTCCATTCTCCTCTTGGGATTTTGGGCATGTATGCTCACACACCTGGCATGAGTTTTAAGTTGCCAGGTCTGGGACTTGAACCTCAATTGACTAAGTAGAAGTCCAGTGACATAACCATTACCCCATCTGCTGGTCCCTCTGATATTTTTATTTCTTTAAAAATATCAAGCAAGGGGCACAGCTAGTGTGGTGTTAGAGCGCTAGACTCCCACTTGTCAAGCTACAGTTCAAGTCCTGAACCTGGAGGCTTGCTTTCTCACTTTCCCTATCTCTCTCTGTCTCTGTCAAGTGCATATGCCCTGTAGCAAATTAAAAAAGAAAATAATGATAAATAAAGTTAAATTAAATAATTCTTTAAAAAAAATTAGGGCAAGCAGGTGGCATAGTGATTAAGGAGTTGGGCTCCCATGTGGCCAACTACGGTTCGAGTCCTAGATCCAATGGCTTGAAACTCACGTTGGGTGCCTGTGTGTGCATGCCCAGAATCCTGAGAGGCAAATGGAGGAGAAGGGATTGCAGCATGACCATCACCTACTGCGGGGGGGGGGAGGAGGTGAGGAGGGGATGATTTCTCTATATCTGTCTGTCTGTCTCTGCAGCAAGTGCATTTGTCCTATAGCAAAAATCTCTCTAAAAACTAAAAAGTGTGGGACCAGCAGATGATGTAATGGTTACATCATTGGACTCCCACATAGTTGACCACAGTTCGAGGCCTAGAACCAGTGACTTAAAACATACATGTGCCTGTGTGTGCATGACCGAAATCCCAAGAGGAGAATGGAAGAGAAGGGATTGCAGCATGTCCATCCCCTGGTGGCAGAGGGATTTCTCACTATCTGTTTCTCTGTCTTTCTCTGTCTGTCTGCTGAGTGCATGTGCCACATAGCAAAAATCTCTCTTACTCTATGTTTTTATTGTTTTTGTTAATTCTTGCTAATGGTATAGCTTACATCCTGAAGCTTTAATTACAAGTTCATCTTCGCTAAAACCTTATATCTGCAGGCCAGCAGGTGGTGTAGTGTTTAAGAGGCTGGATTCCTACATGGCTAACTGTGGTTTGAGTCCTGGATCCAGCAGCTTGGACCTCACATTGGGTGCATGTGCCTGTTTTTTATTGTTTTTGTTAATTCTTGCTAATGGTATAGCTTACATCCTGAAGCTTTAATTACAAGTTCATCTTCGCTAAAACCTTATATCTGCAGGCCAGCAGGTGGTGTAGTGTTTAAGAGGCTGGATTCCTACATGGCTAACTGTGGTTTGAGTCCTGGATCCAGCAGCTTGGACCTCACATTGGGTGCATGTGCCTGTATGCCCAGAATCCCAGGAGAAGAATAGAAGAGAAGGAACTGTGGTACGGCCATCTCCCCTTAGGAGGTGATTTCTCACTTTCCCTCTCACTGTCTCTCTGGTGAATACACATACCCTATGGCAAAAACAGGAAAGAAAAAGAAAAGAAAGAGAGAAAGAAAGGAAACAAAAAAAAAAAGAAGAAGAAGAAAGAACTCATATCTTAGAACTCTTTGAAGTTTTGACTTTAAGTTTTAAAAGTTATTTATTTAATTTTATTACCATTATTTTTATTTTTATTTGACCAGAGAGAGAGAGAGGAAAAGTCAGAAAGCAAGCTACCAAATCTGGGACTTAAACCGCAGTCAGCCATGTGAGTCCAGTGCCTCAACTGCCATGCCAGCTGCCAACCTCAGCTTACAGGTTTTTTATTGTTTGTTTTTCCCCTGGAAGTTTGCTTTTGCTACTAAATGCCTGGGAACATTATCAGCTAAAAGCACTTGAACAGTATTTAGGTAAGAGGTGGTCTTGTGGTGCTCTGGTCTGTGGATTCTGGTTCCAAATCTGCCCCAGGGCAGACTTTTCCCTCCTTCACGACCTAGGCCTACCATCCAAATGGCTTTCCCGTATATCAGTCTTATTTATTTTAAGAATTATTTTTATTTAATTTTATTTATTCATTTTATGTTAATTTGACCAGAGAGAGGCAGAGAGAGACAGAGAGAGAGAGAGAGAGAGAGAGAGAGAAAGTGAGAAAGCAAGCCACCAGGTCCGAGACTTGAACTGTGGTCAGCCATGTGGGAGTGTCCAGTGCCTTAACCACCATGCCACCTGCTGGTCCCCTCCCATATATCAGTCTTACAAATCTAATCATGTCACTTTCCCCTACTTAAAAACCTATAAACTCACTCATTTGTCAGGTTTCAGCTTACACATTCCTGCCTTATAAACGCTTCTTTTAGCCACCTGTCCCAAAACTAAGCCAAGCTTTCAATGCTTGCTCATACAGCACCTTGTATTTCTCAGCATTTGTAACAGATATAATCAGTTATTTATGTAATTATATAGCCATGACTCTCTTCACCATTGGCTATAAAGCTTATGATGATAGAAACTGTTCAAAACATTTTCACTGTTGATATCTAATATTAAGTGTACAGCCTGGCACATATTTGTTGAATGAATGAAAAATGAATAAAATAATAGTTTGGGAAATATTACCATAGTGAAACTAATCTAATTCTCACCTCTGTCATGTTCTAGCTATGTAAATGTCTCTAAGTTATTTAATGTCCCGAAGTCACAGTTTGTTCGCTTATAAAATAGTATTAATACCTACCTTATGCAGTTGTTATGAGGGTCATAAATAGTATGTCAAAAGAACTACATAATGGAGCTTGACAATGATGGATGCTTGACATATGTCAAGTTTTGTTATTATTAGCCAGATGTACCTCATACGTTTCGGAAAATTGTGCCAACCAATTATTTTGTGTATTCATGATTTCAGCATATTCATGTAACCATTTTTTTCTTTCCTTTTTTTTTTTTTTGGAGAGGTTTTTGCTATAGGGCGTGTGTGCTTGCCAGGAAGACAGAGAGAGATAGAGAGACAGAAAATGAGAAATCACCCCCCAGGGAGGATGGCCACATGCCACAATCGCCCTTCTCCTTCATTATCCTCTTGGGATCTTAGGCACGCACGCACATGCGCCCGGCATGAGTTTAAGCCACCGGGTCTGGGACTTAAACTGTGGTCGACTACATGTGAGGCCAGCGACATAGCCATTATGCTAACTGCTGGTCCCTCATGTAACCATTTCAAAAGAGAGTAATGTAAAAAGCTTTTAGCCCCAGATGAATTACTGAATAAATATGATAATTAATGAATTATTCCTGAAATTGCCATTTTAAAGTGACAGACTTAAAACTAGGTAATAAACTGCTTCTAAAATTAAGCCAGCATGATGGTTCAATGGGTCTATGCACATATCAAAATTTATTAAGTTAGTCTAGACTCCCAGAATACTCAGACAAAAAGCCATTTTAAATCTGAGATGTATCCTGGCATGTTCAGGGAAGCTATGCTCTAAACTCCATCTTCTAGACTTCCAAAATACTCAGAGAAGTAGAGGAGAGATTTTGTCACAGAATGACCAGAAACCACCACAGAGGCACAAGAATATGAGAAACCAAGAAAATATCTCTCCCCTAAGGGAAAAGAACAATCCTTCATCATCCACAGACAGTACAGTAGAACTCATGGAAATGCCTGATAGAGAATTCAGAATATTCATAGTGACAAAACTAAACAAGATGCAAGGGACCAGCAGTTAGCATAATGGCTATGTCGCTGGACTCCACGTAGTCTACCGTGGTTCGCATCCCGGACCCAGTGGCTTAAAACTCACGCCGGGTGCGTGTGCGTGCATGCCCAAGATCCCGAGAGGAGAATGGAGGAGAAGGGATTGCAGCATGGCCATCCCTCCTGGGGAGTGATTTCTCGCTTTCTGTCTCTCTGACTGTCTCTGTCTGTCTGGCGAGCGCACGCGCCCTATAGCAAAAACCTAAAAAAAAAACAACAAAAAAAAAACTAGATGCAAGAGCTAAGAGACAATGAACTCCAGAAGATGCAGGAGAAAAGAGATGAATTCCAAGAGATGAGGAAGTTTTTGCACGATGTGAAAGAGGAAATACACACCATAAAAAAAGAATCAAATGGAGCTGTTAGAGATGAAGGCTGCAATTCAGGAAATCAAAACTCCCTTGAAAGTATTAAAAGCAGATTAGCCCATGCAGAAGATCAAATCTCAGATGTTGAAGGCAAAACCTCTGATCTAGTAAAAACAACCAAAAAAAAAAATGGAGAAAATAATCCCCCTCAACATGAGAATACTATAAAAGAAATACTTGACACCATTAAATGCCCAAGCAACCAGATAATCAGTATCCCAGAAGGTGAAGAAACTATGAAGGGCATTGATGATCTATTCCATGAAATCCTAGAAGAAAACTTTCCAAATCTAGAGAGGCTTTCAAATATCCAGACCCAAGAAATACAAAGAACTCCTAGTAAAATCAACCCAAGAAGATCTTTTCCAAGGCGTGTCATAGCCAGATTGGCACAATCCACAAAGAAAAGATACTAAAATGGGCAAGAGAGAAACATCAGATTACTTATAAAGGTTATCTGATCAGGCTAACATCAGAGCTCTCATCAGATACAATGCCAACAAGCAAAGAATGAGAAGATATATTCAAAGTGTTAAGTGAAAAACAGTTTCAACCAAGAATACTATACCCGGCAAGATTGTCCTTCATATGGAAAGAAAGGATTAAAAACTTTCTCAGATAAACAAGACCTGAAAGAATTTGCCAATACCAGACCCACTCTTCAAGAAGTTCTGAAAGGAGTACTTTACCAGGAAAAGTAAAGATACACTTACAGAAGTAAGAGAACAAAAAGCAACCAAGAAAATGACCAACTTAATGCTAGGAACAAGAAATATCAATAATAATGTTGAATGTTACTTCCAGGATTTAAGTAGAAAGAGTGGACCACAGTAACACTACAAATTCTATAGAAGAGAGATTGATCATAAGACTGAACTGGTGGGGACCAGCAGTTGGTGTAATGGCTATGTTGCTGGACTTCCATGTAGTCGACTGAGGTTCGAGTCTTGGACCTGGTGACTTAAACTCATGCCAGGCATGTGTGCATGTGTGCCCAGGATCCCAAGAGGAGAATGGAGGAGAAGGGATTGTAATGTGGCCATCCCCCCTGGGGGGTGATTTCTCACTTTCTATCTCCCTGTCTCTCTGTCTTTCTGGTAAGCGCATGCACCCTATGGCAAAAACCTGTCAAAGCAAACCAAAAAAGACTGAACTGGTGAAACAGAATTTTATGACTTTTGAGTAAAACATTACTGATTTTTTTTAAATTATGCTTTGTTTTCCCAATTTAGTGATTTTGTTTTCTTTTGAGCTGTTGACAAGTTCAGCAATTTGTTAAAATATTTTTTCTTCTTATTTCTTTAAATGGAAATGTAAATTTTTCTTCCTTCCTGACCCCTCTGGAATTGGAAATTATTTGGAAGTATTCTTATTTTGTGGCAGAAGGGTTATTTGCATAAGTTCAATAATACCCATTGCATTGAATCATAAATTGGAAATACTCATTATTGGACAGGGCTTTGACTGTCATATCTGAAGATTAATCAGAAAACTATGGGGACTAGCAATTAGCATAATAGCTATGTCGCTGGACTCCCATGTAGTTGACCGCGGTTCAAGTCCCGGACCCGATGGCTTAAACTCATGCCAGGTGCGTGTGCGTGCATGCCCAAGATCCCGAGAGGAGAATGGAGGAGAAGGGATTGCAGTGTGGCCATCCCCCCGGGGGGTGAATTCTCATTTTCTGTCTCTCTGTCTCTCTCTGTCTTAATGGCAAGTGCATGTGCCCTATAGCAAAAACCTCTCCAAAAAAAGAAAACAAACAAACAAACAAACTATGGAACTAAGGCAGATCTCAAGTAAGCCAACCAGAAGCTCTTGGAAAGATGGCCTGGCACCATAAACAGTTCTGCCTTGCAGAGAGGATTAGAGAAGCTATATGAAAGAATTTGTACCGTAAAATAACCTGGACTTTTCCAGCCCAGTGTTGTAATTAGTAGAGATTATAAAAGAACAACCACAACCAGAGGATTATCTTGAGGAAGACTTTGAAGGAAGAAAAAGAGACTGATCTTTGCTAGCAGATGTTATATCACAGAATACTTGGCAAACAGTACTGAATTGAGAAAGTTTATGCTGGGCATTTGCTTTTCAACAATTTGAGTATTGACATGTAAATATTTTCTCATATTTAAAACCATACTGTCTCTGTTTTTTTTTTTTTTTCTCTTTTTTTTCAGAGATGTTTTCACTATAGGGCATGTGCACTCGCCAGAAAGAGAGAGAGAGAACGAGAGACAGAAAGCGAGATATCACCCCCCCCCCCCCCCGCAAGGGGGATGGCCACACTGCAATCCCTTCTCCTCCATTCTCCTCTCGGGATCTTGGGCACTCACGCACACATGCCCAGTGTGAGTTTAAGCCACAGGGACCAGGACTTGAACCGTGGTTGACTACATGGGAGTCCAGCGACATAGCCATTATGCTAACTGCTAGTCCTAAAACCATACTGTCCCTGTTGAGAATATTATCTTTTTTTTGGGGGGGGGAGAGGTTTTTGCTATAGGGCGCATGTGCTTGCCAGAGAAACAGAGAGACAGAGAGACGAAGCAAGAAATCACGCCCCCCCCGCCTTCCCCCACGCCAAGTGGGGATGGCCACGCCGCAATATCTTCTCCTCCGTTCTCCTCTTGGGATCTTGGGCACTCACGCACACATGCCCAGTGTGAGTTTAAGCCACTGGGTCTGGGACTTGAACCGCGTCGACTACATGGGAGTCCAGTGACATAGCAATTACACTAACTGCTGGTCCCGAGAACATTATCTTTAAAATTCAGTCTCTTGAAATTTTGAAAGTTGCTAACTGTCAATTAACTATCAAGAACTATGGAGTATGAGCAAAAATTTTTTGATATGTAAAGTAAATGTTTGTGGGAAAATGTAAAAATGAATAAATAAATGATAAAAAATTATTAAGTTGTATACTTTAAATGTGTACAGTTTATTACATGTGAATTATACCTCTTTTAAAAAAGTCTTTTAGATGGAACCAGCAGTTGGTGTAATGGCTATATCACTGGACTCCCATGTAGTCAACCACAGTTTGAGTCCTGGACCTGGTGGCTTAAATTTACACCGGGCATGTGTGTGTGTGTGTCCAAGATCCCAGGAAGAGAATGGAGGAGAAGGGATTGCGGCATGGCTATCCCCCTGGAGGGTCATTTCTTGCTTTCTGTCTCTCTGTCTCTTTCTGTCTTTCTGGAGATTGCATGTGCCCTATAGCAAAAACTTCTCCAAAAAAAAAAAAAATTTTTTTTTCCAGAGAAATAAATGCTATTTTAAAACTTCAAAAAAAATTTAAATGTGTATGCATTTGTATGTCTTTATGAGTTTGAACATAAGGTACAAACACTTCAACCAAGGTATTAAACATCCATCATGTCCAAAAAGTTCTTCATGTTCTTTTGTGTTTTTATTATTCTGTTTTTTGCTTGTTTGTTTGTTTTTAATTGCTAAACAGTGCATGTGCTTCAGAGAGTGAGAGCACTTCCCAAGGGAGTATGGTCACGCTGTAATCCCTTTCCTCCATTTTTCAATCCCATCAAGATTTGAGGCATCCCTGCAGACACACTCAGCATGTTTTCAAGCTGCCAGGGCTGGAATTTGACCATGAGTGACCATGTGGGAATTGGTTCCCTATATACAATACTTAACTACTGTGTTGTGGGCTAACCCTGTGTTATTTTTTTAAAAAAGAAAAAATTAAGCTACCAACAGTGAATGGAATGGAATACAGGAATTAATTCTATTATTTAGGATTAAATTGGACGATTTTGATTGTTTTTTTTTTCCCAAAATGATTAGTATTTGGTTTCAACTTGAGAACAGTTTATTCTCAGATAATTCTTTTATCTTTGAAATTATTAATAGCATTGCAACTTGACAAAAGTCAATGCCAGCACTGCTGAAGCTCCACTCCTTAAATCTAAATATTTGCAGAATGTTAATCTTGCTTTGATAGTACAGAATGAAGCTTATCTAGATTTCAAGATTGACAGTTGCTTTTTTATAGTGGTACCCTGTAAAATATGCATAATGCCAGGTTTTTTTTTTTTTTTTTTTTTAAGCTGGCATCTTTCACAGATCTGATACTAGTGAACTTGGGCCTCTTTCTGAAGAGTGACTACTTAAGTATACAGCTGATGAATCACACATGATTCAGTAGTCCATATTTCTGCTACTGCTAAGGCAACAGCAATCTGTATTATTTGTTTGTCGACACCCATCCAGTACACCTAACTTGGGTGAGCCAGCCTAAAGACAGGTGAATCAAACCCTAGAGCAAAGAACTGAAAGTCAACCAAGAGCAAGTGCTGCTTCCATGAATTTGACAAAGAATTTTGAAATAGACTGTCCTAGTTTTCATTCCCCCAAAAGCAGACCCTGAGACAAGAACTTGAGATATAGAGTTTATTTAGGAAGTGATCTCAGGAAGCACAACTGTGGAAGTGGACTGGAAAGTGGCCGATGAAGGGCATGTTACTGAATGAGTTAGTGCTGTGGGAAACTGGGGCTCTTACCACTTTAGGGATGCTTGAAGGCAGCCATGTCCAACCTTTTGGGCACCAAGGACTGGTTTCATGAAAGACAGTTTTTCTATGGATGGTTTGGATGGGGGAATGATTTAGGGATGATTCAAGTGCATAATATTTATTGTGCACTTTATTTCTATTATTATTACATCATAGTATGTAATGAAGTAATTATGCAACTCACTATAATGCAGTATTTGCAGCTACTCCTCAGTGCTAGCATCACTGCCTCAGCTCTACTTCAGATCATCAGGTATTAGATTTTCATAAGAAGTATGTAACCTAGATTATCGCATGTACAGTTTATAGTAGGGTTTACATGTCTATGAAAGTCTAATGCCTCTGCTGATCTGACAGGAGGCGGAGTTCAGGTGGTAATGTGAGCCATGGCAGGTGGTTGTTAATACAGATGAAGCTTTGCTCATTGGCTGCTCACTTCCTCCTGTACAGCCCGAGGGTTGGGGAACCTCACAAAGTCATTTGAGTAAACTTAAAATTTGTTGCACTGTGGGATTGGAAAACCAGAATAGTTATCTGCAGATTTCTGTCTTTATTATTTTAAAAAATGCCCTTGAGGAGTGGAGGCTAACTCTACCCCTCCCTGAAATGCACACACTATGGGCTGAACAAGCTCTTGTTGACTGAAGAAAGTCCTAGTCAGAGCTATAAATAGATGCCAGCCATTGAGGTGGAACTCTGGCAGTGAGTGTGGGTGCACTTGACTGCAGCTACAGTAAACTCAGAGGTTGGACAAGGGGATACGTCTGGAGCATCAACATCAAATGCTGCAGGGAGGGCTTAGGATCCTTGCTGTGGTAGAATCAGTGCTAGGTGTTGACAGTGCGTAGAGGCATGGTTAAAGTTTATAAATTCTGGAGGAGGAATTTTTCTTCACTATATTGTCTCAGAGTGAAATAAAATTGATGAAATACACAATTAATTGATCAATTCAGTTGTACCTAGACTACCGGTTTTCAAAGTGTAGTCCTCAGTTCTGCAGCATCACCATCACCTGAAATTTGTTAGGAATGAAAATTCTTGAGCCCCACCCAAGCATTATTGAATTAAAAATTTTGGAGATAAGACTCAGAAATCTGTGACAAGTCCTCCAGGTGGTCCTGATAGACATAAATTTTGAGAACTGCAGATGTAGACAAAACACTGTACTGAGAGACTTGTTCTCATTCATGGAGTAGGGGGCGGGGTATGGAGAGAACATGTTTCTAGTCTTAGTAGCATGTGAACATCGATAAATCACTTGATATTGACAACTGATTTACAGCTCTATACAGTGAGAAGATTATGCTAGAACACTGGTTTGTACTAGTATATACTTTTTAGAATTGTTTTATTTATTAAAGATTTATTTTATTTATTATCCTTCAATTTTGACCAGAGAGAGAGAGAGAGAGAGAGAGAAAGGGAGTATGAAAAAGCAAGCCGCCAGATCTGGGACTTGAACTGTGGATGGCCATGTGGGAATTCAGCACCTCAACCACCACACCACCTGCTGGCCCCACTAGTATACTTTTTTTAAAAAAAAGCAGTGGAGGGACCAGCAGGTGGCATGACGGTTTGTCATTGTAATCCCACATAGTCAACTGCAGTTTGAGTCCTGAACCTGGTGGCTTAAACTCAATGCTGGGCACGTGTGCGTACATGTCCAAGATCCCCAGAGGAGAATGAAGGAGAAGGGATTGCGACGTGGTCATTGTCCCTGGAGCGTGATTTCTCACTTTCTGTCTCTCTGTCTTGCTCTATCTGGTGAGTGCACGCGTCCTGTAGCAAAAACCTCTATAAATGAATGAATGAATGAATGAGTGTATATATATCAGTGGAGACTCATATCTGGTTGCACAAGTGGAGGGTACCACTCTGCAGTCCTGGAGCCACATGGGAGATTGTGGTTTGGATCCCAGTTCGAGTTGAATCACACTGGTGCACACTTGCACACCTGTGATACTAGCTAATGAGGGGTAGTCTAGGGTATCATGATGTGAGGAGCCTCTTTTAAGGGTGCCTGTTTTTCTCTCTTAGGAAGGAAATAAAATAGAAATAAACATTTAAAAAAAGGAAAAGTGGTGGAATACTTCCTTTCAAAAAAATATTTATTTGAAACACCAGTATATAAGATACAAGAAAACAGAGCTCATCTTTAGGGATAGTAGCTCAGTACATTACCATCTCTGTGGTGGCTTCTCACATACCACGGTGGATCTCTAGGGCTTTAGAAATACATAGAAGTGTCTTGGGGCCAGCAGGCGGCATGGTGGTTTAGGTGCTAGCCTCCCACATGGCCGACTGCAGTTTGAGTTCAGGACCTGGTGGCTTACTTTCTCACTTTCTCTCTCTCTCTGCTAAGCACATGTACCCTATAGCAAATTAAAATAATAATAATAATAATAAAATAATTCTTTTAAAAAATCTGTTAAAAAATGAAGCCTAGGGGGGCCAGCAGTTAGCATAATGGCTATGTCGCTGGACTCCCACGTAGTCGACCGCCGTTCGGCGAGTGCATGCGCCCTATAGCAAAAAAAAAAAAAAAAGCCTAGGGACCAGCAGTTAGCATAATGGGTATGTCGCTGAACTCCCATGTAGCCGACTGCAGTTCGAGTCCCAGACCTGGTGGCTTAAACTCACACCAGGTGCGTGTGTGTGTGTGCCCAAGATACAGAAAGGAGAATAGAGGAGAAGGGATTGCAGTGTGGCCATCCTCCCTGGGGGTAATTTCTTGCTTTCTATCTCTCTGTCTCTCTCTGTCTTTTTGGCAAGTGCATGCGCCCTATAGCAAAAATCTCCCCCCCCCAAAAAAAAGGAAAAAAAAAATATGAAGCCTATAGAGAAGCATCTCTTGGGGCCAGCAGGTGGTATGGTGGTTAAAGGTGCTGGACTCCCACATAGCCAACCGTGGTTGAAATCCCAGACTTGGTGGCTTGCTTTCTCACTTTCCCTTTTTCTCTCTGTCTCTCACTCTGTCCTTCTCTGGCAAAATTAAAATAAATAAATAAATAAAGTTAAGTAAAATAATTTTTTAGAGATTTTTCTATAGGGCACGTGCACTAACCAGAAAGACAGAGAGACAGAAAGAGAGAAATCACCCCCTAGGGGGATGGCCATGCGGCAATCCCTTCTCCTCCGTTCTGCTTCGGGATCTTGGGCACGCACACACACGCGCGCCCAGCATGAGTTTAAGCCACCAGGTCCGGGGCTCAAATCATGGTAGACTACTGGGAGTCCAGTGACATAGTCATTACACCAACTACTGGTCCCCTCTAAATAAAACAATTATTTAAAAAAGAAGAAGAGGAACTGCAGTTTGAGTCCTGAATCCGGTGGCTTAAATAATGGAAGTACAGAATATGACTTGAGGAATGTGTCATTAGGTGATCTTGTAGTTGTACAAACATCATAGAGTGTACTTACACAAACTTAGGTAGTATAGCCTATCACACACCTAGGCTATATAGTATAACCTATTACAACCTTATGAGATCACAATTTTCTGTCATTTACTGAAACTTTGTTATGTGGGTCATGATTATAGTTTGAGAACCACTGTACTAGAAAACTGAAGTCCCTGTGAAGTATGATCTAAGACATTTGGTAGATTTAACCATGACTTATCTGATGATGATTATTGATGGTGATGATGACATTGAGGTAGACCTGGGATCAGAACCCTTGAGTTCTAGGGTTTGGCTGTTTATCTACTAGCTAGGCAACCCTGAAGACCTCATATAGTTTCCATAGCCTGAATAATACCATTTATTGTGTTGTTAGAAAAGTCATGAAAGTGTTTTCTATTTTTCTACAGAAAAAGGCATCATGACTTTTCTGACAACCCAATATGACATGACACCGAGTAACTTTTTCGTTTTTGTTTTTGGAGAGGTTTTTGCTATAGGGCACATGTACTTGCCAGAAAGATAGAGAGAGACAGAGAGACAGAAAGTGAGAAATCACCCCCCGGGGGAATGGCCATGCCACAATCCCTTCTCTTCTATTCTCCTCATGGGATCTTGGGCACTCACACAGGCGTGAGTTTAAGCCACTGGGTCTGGGACTCGAATCGTGGTCGACTACATGGGAGTCCAATGACATAACCATTTTGCTAACTGCTGGTCCCAGACATCAACTAACTCTTGCCATATCTGTCTTAGAGGGCTACTGAGAGGATCAAATGAAATCATGAATGTGAACATCCTTTATCAATTGCTAAATCTTATTTAATTGAAAGTGATTATTGTGGGAGAAGTTATCCTTCCAAGTAGTTTTCTTTTGTAACTGGTGCCAAAGATAGGAAGAGATAGACAAGGAATGTAGATAGTTAAATAGTTAGTCTTTACTCTCTTATCTTAGAAGGATGCAAATATGATTTTCCTGTTTAATTAAAAACCTGTTCACCAAGATGAGTCACTTTAAATAGAATGATGCTTAAGCAGAAACTCAAGTTCACTGCTTGAATCATTCTACAAAGCTTATAAAAGTAATGTTTTGGTAAGATTGTCTAAGGACATAATTAATTTTTCTTAACACTTTACTGCCCACATAGGGATAGGAAGAGCCCATTTTGGAATATATTGACTTAGCATTTGTAGCTGCTTGCATATTCAGAAGAATTTTAGAGTAACTTTAATTTATATATTTTTTTTTTTGGCTTTTTTCTCCCCTGTCAAATAGGTATTCTGGGAGAGGTGTTGTTCATCTACCACAGAGTTGCCTGAAAAATACCAAACAGAAAGTTTTATGGCTGTGTTTTGTCATCCGGGAAGTCATGAATAATTCCTTATGGAAATTTTGAAAGACTGTGCTAGGAATGACAAATATGGTTACTGGAGTTAGAAGGCAGTCAATTTAAGACCCATGTATTTCCAAACCCTCAGGATGGTCCAAGGTCAGAATGATATTTAAAATTTGATCATTCTAAGAAGCAGGTTCCGCCAATTCTCAGTGTCCACTTTGAAGGCAGATAATACCTGGACTTACCAACATTTGCCAGCATTTCCTGAACACTTATTTACCTTTCCAGGGTCTTCAGCTGAACACTGTTGTACTCCAGTCAGAACTGTCTGAGGAGGAGTCAACACAGGCTCAACAGAATTTGCTCACAACCCCCTTATATTTAGGTGGAAGGTGTTCCAGTTTGCTTAACAGAAAATACCTAACACTGAGTGATTTATAAGAATGAAGGTTGGTTTAGCTTATGATTTGGAGGTCCAAGAACCAGAGGCCACATCTGGTGTCTTCTTGCTCAGAGAAGGAGACCACATATATGTGGCCAAGTATCTCTGTCTTATTCCCTCTCCAAATTCCCCCCACCACCACCCCAAGCTTTAGTCATGGGGACCCTGCCCATGAAATCCAAGGGGACATTCAAACCATAGCAGAGGGGCTGTCCACATTCCTGAACATGACTAGGCAGCCATGACATAAACTTTCTGTAAGTGTGCCCATTCACTCATTCCCAAAAGAGATACCCTGAACTCTTATTTACCAGGCTCTGTGCTGAACACAGTGAACAATACAGGCCTCTTCTGAGATTTGCAGGATATGGAGAAGTCAGGCAAGCCTCATTTGGGGGGTGGGAAGACAAGGAAGTGTGGTGGAGAGCAAGGAGTATTTCAGGCAGAGAGAGGAGCACATAGAAAGTCCCAGAAGTGAGAGTTTAGCTTGTTCCAAATACTGCAGAGGGTACACAGTAGCTAAAGTGTAGGAAATCTGTGGGTAGTGAGGTGACAGCTGGGACCTGGTCAGGATAGGCCTACAACCATTGTTTATATAAAGATAGGACTGGTGCAGAGTGGTGCTTCTCAGGTTGCTTCATGGAATCCAGCAGGGACTGGGGGCACCAAGGGGCCCCAGGAGGCCTTGGGGAATAGAGGGTGGAAGGGACTGACTTAGGGCTCCAAATTCTACTTCAGTAAGAACAGCTTTGCTAATAGCCATTTCATTTCTTTCTTTCTTTTTTTTTTTTAGAATTATTCTAACTTTTACTTTATTTAATATTATTATTATTATTATTATTTTAATTTGACCAGAGGGAGATCAGAGAGAGAGAGAGGGAGGAAAAGTGAGAAAGCAAGCTGCCAGATCTAGGACTTGAACTGTGGTCAGTCATGTTGGAGTCCAGGGCCTGTAACCATCATGCCACTTGCCAGCCCTGCTAGTATCCATTTCTAATGTTAGGGGTCTGAGCAAGATAGTAGGGCTCCATGGATTAAAAATAGAAAAGACTGAAAGCTACCAGGTCCCTTCCAACCCTGATGGCCTCAGATGATAGGATTCCATGCTACTCCCCCCGAGACAATGCTGTCTACTGGTTTATGGTCTCCTGAGGAGCAGTCCATTTCTCAATGAAAATACTCAGGGTTTTTTGGTGCAGGCAAAGGTCCTGGGACTTTCTGTCCTGTTTTCCTTAGAACTTTCAAAAATAACCCCTGAAATTTCTACTTCCCCACTTTTAGTGCTGTCTCTTATGTCACAGGAGAGAGGAACCTTTCAGCAAGCTTCATAACTGCTGATCTCTTTCAATAACGCACAAGCCACTTCATAGTACGTCCACCTGTGTGCTGAAGAGAGCCAGGCTGAGCATGACAAGTACCCCTCCTAAAATGAGAACTTGCTCCCCGTCTAGCCTAGGGGGCTCCCTAAGTATTGCTAGAATTGCCTGCTTTCTTGTTCTCTAGACTCTGGGTCTCCAGACCAGCATAACCTGTTTTAGCTTCTTTCTCACCTGACTCTGCTAGACTAGAGTTTTTGCCTGCTTGACCTCTGGACATTGCCTAGAGCCCAGACTGCTTCTCTGAAACTCGACCTTTGCTCACACATCCTTGGAATCTGCAGACCATCCCAGCCTGGCTCCACTGATGCAAAACAGCATGGCCATCTGCCCAAACCCTCACAGACAGTGTCATAATCTGTGGAATTGGGTTTGAACACTGCTTAGCAGCTGTTATCTCCACAGACCCACCCAGCTGGACTGCTGGATGTCCTCCAGCAGGGAATTGGGCCTTTCTTTCTCCTCTCTATCCTGACATAAGCAGTGCTTCTCAGAGTTTACCCTGCAAAAAGTCTCCTGGGGATCTGGTTGCAATGAATAGGCCTGGGTGGGGCAGAGATCCCCATTTCTAGGAAGTTCCCGAGTGATGTCAGTGGTTCATGAACTTCACTTTGCAGAATGAAAGTAGCGAAAGTGCACAGACTAGCATCTCAGCCTCACCTGAAGATAGGGCCTGAAATAGGTTTTTATCTACTTATTAGTAAACATTTATTAAAGACTCTCTCTAGGCTAATGGCGACTACTTTGCTGCTGAGACCCATTCTTTGCTTTCAAGGAGCTTATAATCTAATAGAATAAAAGTATTTGAGTTTATATACTTTATATAGCTTAATTCTCACAACATTCCTGTGAGATTGTCATTACCTCTGTTTTATACATAAGGGAGCAGAGTCTGAGAAAAGTACACTAATAGGAAATGATAGTCTGGATTCCAGTTCACATCTCTCTGGCTCTGAGAACTGTGAACTCATACTTTCTGCGATATCTCATGCACTTTTTTCACGATTTTCTTATGTTCTGAAAATCCATCCAGTTGGATTTCTTCCTCAGTTTCCTTGACTAACACTTTAGTTTCTGACTTAGGCTGAGTCCCGCTTGAATCTCAGCCAGAGATCAGGGATCCAGCTCTTTCCATTCCCTCCACCCGTAAATTAAGGCCCTGCTGGGGATGTTCCAACTGTTTAGAAACATGAAACATTTCTCTATGTTGCAAAATAACATATGGAACTAGACAGAAAAATGTTTCCTGTCCTCTATAACTCACCCTCATTGTTCTTTGGAGTTGCGCACTCAGCATCAGGCACTTGGAAAAGCAAGAAGCTATGTATTAAGCTTAGTGAACAAAGAAGGAAATGGAGCATTCTTTGTCCATCCTCTTCACCAAAGGCAGTAAACTAATGGTCTAGGCACCCGTTACCTAAGGATGAGGCAATTAGTCAGGCTCCTGATGTGACTTGTCACATACCCTATGTCAGCTGTTCCAGTCTCTGCCAAGGCTCTGAGGAGAGCAAGGGTGAGATACATTCTAGAGGAGTGGTCAACAGGGTGAATGTACCCAGATCACGG
Source organism: Tupaia belangeri chinensis (assembly GCF_000334495.1). Taxonomy (NCBI): domain Eukaryota; kingdom Metazoa; phylum Chordata; class Mammalia; order Scandentia; family Tupaiidae; genus Tupaia; species Tupaia belangeri. The sequence goes on from NW_006159609.1 coordinate 2,830,574, forward strand.
TGGCTTGCTCTATGGTCCTGGCTTTGACTTCCAGAGCTCCCCAGCCTCTCTTCCTCTGCCCCTCTAAGTAAGATCTGCTTTTCAACTTAGAAAGGAGTTTACTTTCTATTGGCCTGTTTACTCCCATTTCTTTACCTGGAGGGGTAGGGGAAAGGAGAAATATTTGCTATGGCCTCGACTGATTGCCACAATCTTACTTAGAATGGCAGAAATTAGAAATAGGCATTGAAATAGGTAATTGCGAGTTCTCACCCATCATTGGAATATTTCTTGTTCATTACTTAATGTGAACCATTCTACCCTAAGACACTCAGTGTGACTTTTAGTGGGATATCTTCTACAGAATTCTGTAAACCAGTCCTCATACTCAGGATGACATTTTCTTCCACATTCTGATCTCTCAAGGAAGATGATCATAAACCAGGCTTTAGGCAATCTTCTGGAGACTACATCGCTTTGAGTGACATCTGTGTATTAATACAAGTTCCCCTACCCTCCTCTCATATACCCAGTTGCTGGTAATACCTGCCCATCCTGAACCCTAGTTTACTATGGACCTTCAGACCCTCTAATTGTGTGTCATCGGGGTACTCTGGTTTTATTCCCTCCAGTCCTCTTCCCTGCCTCCATCTTCATTGCCAAGGTCCCAGCATGCTCCACTCAGCAGCCCACTGGAGAAATGACACTATTAGGCTGTTTTAACCACATTATAGGCAACAGAACTGTAATCACTAAGACTCCTTTTCACTCGCCCCCACTTAGACAAACGTAAACATGTTCATGGTCAATAGTGTGGTGACATGTGGTTTCCTTTAATTCAACATCGAAGTCTCCCTCAGGGTTTCCCATGGTTTCTCTACAAGTCCCAGAGTTGTTATTTGTTTACTCTGAACATGAAGGTGGCTGGTGGAGCTTCAGCTTTACTAACCACAGCATCCTGTAGTTGGTGCTTAGATGATTTGGGCTTATGATAAGTTTACACACTTCTTGAAAACACTTGAGTGTTATTTGAACTAATATGCTAAGGAGTAACCCAGAGTAAAATCTCAAAGTTTTGCATCAGTATTTTTTTTTCTGAGACTCATTTAAGTCTAAAACATTTTGTGGCCACACTATAATTTTCAACCCACAAGTTTGACTGTACACTTTTGACAATATCCAGACATCTTCAGAAATTCTTTTGAGCTCAGTGGCAAATGCTTAGTTGTACTGATAGTTTAATCACAAGTTTAAAAACATAGGAAAACTTAAAAAAAGAAAAAATCAAAAGAGAAGAAGCAAACTAAAAGAAAACCTACTGGAAAAAATAAGTAAGCTTTTATTAGGTGTTCAATAAGTTAATTAAAATGTATTTTTATCTTTTCTCAAGTCCACATGTTATTTCTTGTCTTAAAAGTTTTGTTTTTTTTTTTTAAATGATCTTACTATAGGAAGCGTCTAACTGAAGGTGGTATAAGCTAACAACTTCTAGTGTTTCCAAATCTCTAATTTTCTTGTTGGTGAATATCAGCAGGTACCATGTTGTTGTCATATTCAGGGCATACATGAGGATGCAATGCATTTTCCAAACATTTTTAAATTATTCATTCATTCCTCTAATATACTAGGGGACTTCCAAAAGTTTGTGGAAACATGGGATTAGAGTGCAAGTTCATTTTGGTGGTTACATTTTTGAAATCCATGCATAGTTTTTTCACAATATGCATTTTTTTTGAGAGGTTTTTTTGCTATAGGGCGCGTGCGCTCGCCAGAAAGACAGAGAGAGACATAGAGACAGAAAGCGAGAAATCACCCCCCACGGGGGATGGTCACGCTGCAATCCCTTCTCCTCCATTCTCCTCTCAGGATCTTGGGCACGCACGCACAAGCGCCCAGCATGAGTTTTAAGTCACCGGGTCTGGGACACGAACCGCGTTTGACTACGTGGGAGTCCAGCGACATAACCATTACGCTAACTGCTGGTTCCTGCACAATATGCATTTTCATGAGCTATTTTCTTTATTCTTTCTTTCTTTCTTTCTTATCATCATAAGTCCATGCACTCACCGAAGTCAGAAAGACAGATGGGGAGAAAGCACTCCGTAATGCAGCGTGGGCATGGCACGATTCCTTCTCTGTCCCACTGAAGCTTCTATCAATCAGACTTTCCCACTTAGGTGCCTTCACCTCTACTTGCCTTTGTTGTTCTTTCTTTCTTTCAATTTTCCAGAGGGCACATGCACTCTCTGGAGAGAGAGAGAGCGAGCAAGCACACCCTGCACGGGACATGGTCATACCACAATTTCTTCTCCATCTCTCCCTCCTTTGGGATTTTGACCCTGCATGGGGCATGGTCACACCACAATTTCTTTTCCTTCTCTCCTTTCTTTTGGATTTTGAGCACACACCCAGTTCAGGGACTTTAGCTGCAGAGTTGGTCATGTGGGGTCCAGCTGCCTTAATTATCATCACAAACTGGCTGTTCTTTCTCTTTTAAAAATCCTACTCTTTCTGGGTCAGAGGTCATGTGGTGGTTAAAACCGGATCTCACATGGCCAATGGTGTGGTTTGAGTCCCAGACCCTGTGGCTTGAAAAATCTTCCAGATGCGTGTGTGTGCCCAAAATCCTGAGAGGAGGAGGAGGAGAGGGGATTACTCTGTGGCCATTCCCCTTGTGGGTGTGTGTTGGGGGATGTTGTATATGCTTTCTCACTTTCCTGCCCTCTCTTTCTGTCTCTTTTCTGCAAGTGCACATGCCTGTAAGCAAATTATAAATAATAAAATCCTACTCTTTTTTTTTTTTTTTTTGGAGAGATTTCGCTATAGGGGGCGTGTGTTTGCCAGACAGACAGAGAGAGACATGGCAACACACAGCAAGAAATCACCTCCCAGGGGGGATGGTCACCCCACAGTCCCTTCTCCTTTATTCTCCTCTCGAGATCTTGGGCACGCACGCACATGCGCCCAGCGTGAGTTTTAAGCCACCAGGTCCAGGACGTGAACTGCGGTTGACTACGTGGGAGTCCAGCAACATAGCCATTATGCTAACTGCTGGTTCCCTAAAGTCCTACTCTTCAACCTGGCTCAAATCTCACCATTTTCTTCAATCCCTTTTGACTCCTGGAATCCTTATTGATCCATATCTCTGACTTACTGTAATATATAATAGTTTAGAATTTAAGATGCCTTCAACTGAATATGCATCATTATTTTATGTATCATTAGAAAAAAAAATCCATCTAATTAAAGTGGCAGTTACAGAACATGAAACATATTATTTTTTCTGAAATGTTAAGTTGTAAAAAAAAATATGTCTTAGGATCATTGAAATATGGTACTTATTTAAACGTGCATACATATTTTTCCTAATTATGTAATGGTCATTGTCACTGTTTCATAATAGCCTGTGTATTTCTATGACTCTCCCACTAGGATGTATGCTGCATAAGGACAGATAGAGTAAAGGGTCCTTAGCTACCCCTGTATACCTCAGTTTCAGCTCACTATTGTTTTCTCTAATTCAGTGGTTCTCAGCCTCTTCATTCACCAGAATCACCTGGGAGGCTTATGGAAACAGTCTTACAGTCTTAGCCCCTCCCCCTCTTTGTGATTTAGAAAGTCTACAGTAGAGCCTGATGATTTAACATGCTTCTAACAAGTTCCCAGGAGCTGCTGATGCTGTTCCATGGGCTCCCTTGGGTATTAAATGTCTCCCAAATCAGGTGCTCACTCCAGTGGTTCTCTACCTTTACTTCACCATGTACAGTATGGGCAGGTTAGTGAAACTGGTGTACTGCTTCTCAGAATACTGCTTCTTTTTTAAAAATATTTTTTATTAGTATTATTTTGCCAGAGGGTGTGTGCACTTGCCAGAGAGAGACAGACAGAGAGGGAGAATGAAAAAGCACCCACCCAATGGGGTGTGGTCATGCCTCAATCCACTCTCCTCCATTTCTCTCTCCTTTTGGGATTTCAGGCATGCATGCATACATGCCTGGTGTTTCTCAAGCCTCCGGGCCTAGGACTCCAACTGCACAGTTGGCCATGTGGAATCTAGCTGCCTTACCTAGCACATCACCGACTGGCCCCATCCTAGCCATTAAAAAATATACAGCTCTGTGGTATTAAGTACATTTATACTGTTCTGCAGTCATCACCACTATTCATTTCCAGACTTTTTTCCATTATTCTTCACTGAAAGTCTGTCTGCAATAAATAAAAGCTCTATCACCCCACATGGCAACCTCCTAGCCACTGTGCTGCTTTCTGTCTCTACGTACCTCATATAAGTGAGGTACACCATTTTTTGAAGTAATATTAGTACTTTTCTTTAAACATAAAAATAGGAAAATCTGTTCTAAAGCACTGATAGAGAAAACCTAGAGATTTTTAAAAAGCAGAATTAATATTGGAATGCATGCTGTCATGTGTAGATGAAAGGCACTGAAGTAATAAATAATCATTTAGACACTTATACATATGTTAGAGAGGTGACCACTACAAAAGTTTTTCTTTACTTTTTAAGGGAATTCTGTATGAAAATATAAACACATGAATATTAAGACACAGGTCTGCATAAGATCGGTGCTCATGCACCAACAGGTGGCGTGGAGGTTATGGCATTGGATCCCATATGGCCAACTGTGTGATTCACATTACAAACCTAATGGCTTGAAAATCAAGCCAGCACATGTATGCACATGCTCAAAATCCTGAGAGGAGGCTGGAGGAGAAGGAATTACACTATGACCATCCCTCTGGGGGGTGATTTTTCACTTTCTCTCTCTCTCTGGTGAGCACATGTGCCCTATAGCCACAACAGAAAAAAAAAAAAAAAAAAACCCAAAAAACATTGCTCATAAAGATTATCAATAATGCTGCCACAACGTTCATGAATTTCAGAAATGTCTCTGGTACAATAGATCCCTGGGTTCTGATCATGATTTTATTCATAGCATGCCTTTGGTCTGGGCTTAGAGTCTGGTCTTCTCACACAGCCAAAGAAATAATAATTGGGGCCAGCAGGTGGCATGGTGGTTAAGGGTGCTGGACTCCCACGTGGCCGACTATGGTTCATGTCCCAGACCTGACTTGCTTTTGCTTTCTCACTTTCCTTTCTCTCTCTTTCTCTGTCTCTCTCTGGTCAAATTAAAATAATAATAATAACAAATAAAATAATATAAATAAATAATTCTTTAAAAAAAAAAAGGCAACAATAATTAGAGTGAAGGGACAACCCTTGGCATGGGAGACTATATTTGCAAACTATGCCTCAGATAAGAGACAGATAACTAGACTATATAGGGAATTCAAGCAGCTTACCTAAAAAAAATATAACCCACTTGGGAACCAGCAGTTAGCGTAATGGCTATGTCACTGGACTCCCACGTAGTCGACTGCGGTTTGCGTCCCGGACCCGGTGGCTTAAAACTCACGCTGGGTGCGTGTGCGTGCATGCCTAAGATCCCGAGAGGAGAATGGAGGAGAAGGGATTGCGGCGTGACCATCCCCCCTGGGGGGGTGATTTCTCGCTTTCTGTCTCTATGTCTTTCTCTGTCTGTCTGGCAAGCATTTGCGCCCTATTGCGAAAAACCTCTCAAAAAAATATATATATATAACCCACTTAAAAGATGGGCAAATGAGAAGAACAAACAACTCTCCAAGGAAGACATATGAATAGTCTAAAAACATATGAAAAAATGTTCAACATCCTGTACCATAAGGGGGATGCAAATGAAAACCACAGTGAAATGAAAACCACTTAACTCAGTCAAAATGGCTAAGATTTAAAAAAAAATAATGATATGTGCTGGCAAGGCTGCCGTGAAGCGGGAACTCTCCCACACTGTTGATAGGCATATAAATTAGTAAGCCATTGAGAATAATATGGAGGCTTCTCAAACTCCTAAAAGAGAACTACTATACAGTCTAGCAATTCCACTCCTGGCTATCTACCCAAAAGATAGTAATATACGCAGATGGAAAAACACGTGCACATCCATGTTTATTGCAGCATTATTCACAATCAACCCAGATGTCCGAGAACAGATAATGGCTTGGAAAAGTGTGGCACATATACACTATGGAATACTACTCAGCCATAAAAAACAATGAGACCCTGGCATTTGAAAGAAAGTGGATAAATATGGAAGATTTAACGCTAAGTGAAGCAAACCAGACTAAGAGCACTGTATGTCCCCACTGAATATATAATGAATGTCTGTATTCTCTGACAGAAACTGAAAGACTGGAAGGTATAAAGGCATGGAGAGCAACTATGGGTAATAGAGACAGTGTGGGAGAAAGGTAGGCAGTGGGGAGGTGAAAGGGAGGGAATCAAGGGTAGAAAAAAGCACAAAACATTTAACAGACACGAAAGTGGAAAATAGTTAATGATGACGTATATGGTAATATCTTTAACTGGACTAACAGGCAGTGTATCCATGCTGGGAAGATTCATTGTGTATGCTGCAAAAATGTATAGTGATTAAATGTTAAAGAATAAAATAAGAATTTTTTTTAAAAAAGAGTCTGGTCCTCTCGAGTCTCTCCTATCTTTATCTGTAAAACACAGCTACTAATTGCTGTCCTTCCTACATCATAGGATTGATATGAAGATCAAACATGATAATCAAAGGAAAAGGCCTTTGGAAAATACAAAGCCCTTTAGAAATATGAGGCATTATTAAAGCCTGTGGAAAGATTGCTAACACAATTTGATTCAAGGCCAAAGTGCTGTACTTGCAAAAGTTACAAAGATATTCAGTATTTACAAATTATTTAGAAAGCCAAATTCTTGCTTTGGTGACCCAGTACCACAACTAAATTGTGTTCTAAATGCTGTACATATGATACTTACTGCTATAAGTCATCAAACCACATCACCACACCAGATGTAATTACACAGCATTTCTGCAATATCTGTGATTTTTGGTGGGTACATAGTTATAAATTCACATAGCTTAAAGACAAAATCATGTCTTTAAAAGGAAGTTTCTCTTTTTCATGGTGGCAAAAGTGGTGTTCTCTAAAACATACCTACTGTGACAGACCTGCTGGCCAATACAGTAACAAGCATTTGTGGAGTGTCTATGGCAGAGAAGTCATTTGGTAGTAAAATGGGATTGGGAGGAAGGAAGGATGGATGTGGTAAAAAGAAATGCAAGAGAAAGAACTCCCTGAAGTGAAAAGGGCTTTAAAATTAGTGGTAAGTGGAGGATTCTGCAACAACCTATATATTGTATAAAAGCAGAATGAAATCAAGGTTAGAAAAAAAAATGATTAAGGAACATGCCAGGGGATGAAGATGTTGTAAGAATCAATTAATTAAATCTAGAAGGACAGAATTTGATGACATTTTTAAAGTTTCTCTTTCTTCCATGAACAAGAGAGACAGAAAAAGAATGCACCCCCAACAGGGTCCTGATACCCTGATCCATCCCTAGTCTCAGCTGGCTCCAGATCATAGGCACACATTCCTGGCTTGTTCAGGAAGATCTCCAGATACAAATTTGGAGACTTCCCATGTGGCAAGCCTCCCAGAGCATTGCATTACTACTGGGCCACCATTTGCCCCCTCCCTTTTTTTCTGGTGACATTTATCTCAGGCCTTGATGCATGAGAAGGATTCTTTGGGTAGAAACAGAGGGGAGGATATTTCCAACCTGAAGGAACCACACCTAGTCCAGCTCACCAATAAATATTTACCTGCTAACTAGCTGTTTGACATCAGAGGTGTAGCTGTTCATCCCTGAGCTGTACAAGAGTTGGTTGAGTTGAGTCTCAACGTACCCTGTGTCAAAGCTTCTCCCTCACCTGCTTACCCTGCAGCCTTCGCCAGAGTTAGGCATTGTTCTTTGTTTCCAGGGAGGAGTGACACTGGGAGCAGCAAGTATTGAGTTCCTTCAATGCATCGTTCTAGGGGATACAAGGCACCCACAGGTGAGCAGGACCCAGTGCTTGCCCTCCTGGACTTCCGAAGGGCAGGAAGAAGCTAGGAGGGCAGGCACAAGCAACAATGAAAGTGAGGTAGGGAA
>NW_006159609.1:2839071-2840299 GCF_000334495.1 Tupaia belangeri chinensis
AGGGAAAGCATCTCAGGTCAGGGCAGTACCCAGCTTAAAATCATTCACTAGCAGCCATTACCTAAAGGATTCAGTACTGTCTTTCAGCAAAGCAGTCAACATCTGCCTGCCTACCTTACCTTCACTTCCACCTCACTGTCACACTACCTGTACAAAAGCTGTGACATGACAGGCACCTCCATGTCTTTTCCCACCCCTTTCACCAGACCTAACTTGTAGCCCTCCTTAGGACCTATACTGGTCACATACATATTTAAGCTTACATTGTTCCCCTCTTCCAGTGTGTGTGAGGCTACAACATTTTGCACACTTAAGGAAGCCATTGGGAAGAACCAGAGGCTGACTTGGGTCACCCTCAGTTGGGTGAGAAAAACTAATCCCTGAGGTGATGAAGATGGGAGAATGCCTTAAGGCTTGGAAGTGTGCCTGGGCAGGCCCTATCATCGCTGACTTTAAAATTGACCATGGGTGACCAGCAGTTAGCATAATGGCTATGTCGCTGGACTCCCATGTAGTTGACCGCGGTTCGAGTCCCAGACCCGGTGGCTTAAAACTCATGCTGGGTGTGTGTATGTGCATGCCCAGGATCCCGAAGAGGAGAATGGAGAAGGGATTGCATTGTGGCTATCCCCCCTGGGGGGTGATTTCTCACTTTCTGTCTCCCTGTCTCTCTCTCTCTGGCGAGTGCAGGTGCCTGTAGCAAAAACCTCTCCAAATTAAAAAAAAAAAAAAAAAATAGGCCATGGTAGGGACCAGCAGTTAGCATAATGGCTGTGTCGCTGGACTCCCATGTAGTCGACTGCAGTTTGAGTCCTGGACCTGGGGCTTTAAAAACTCAAGGCGGGCACATGTGCGTGAGTGCGTGCCCAAGATCCCGAGAAGAGAATGGAGAAGGGATTGCGGTGTGGTCATCCCCCTTTGGGGGGTGACTTCTCGCTTTCTCTCTCTCCATCTCTCTGGCGAGCGCAGGCGCCCTAAAACAAAAACCTCTCAAAAAAAAAAAAAAAAAAGAAAGAAAGAAAATTGGCCATGGTACTATATTGTATTTGTCGGCATGCCTGCCTCCCCACCAGCAAGTGCCTTTCAGTAAAGTACCGGCCTCCTTTGCACACCTGCTGGGTGGCTCAGGCAGTCCACGTGAACTCATCATTTACCCAGGTCTTCTTGTATTAGATACTTTTTTTTTCTTGTTAGAAGGTGAATGCCTTCACCAGAAAGACGGGGGGGG
>NW_006159609.1:2840330-2840949 GCF_000334495.1 Tupaia belangeri chinensis
GAGGGGAGAGAGAGAGAGACAGAGAGAGAGAAAAGAAAAGTACCCCCTATGGGGCATGGTCACGCTGCAAAACCCTTCTCTTCCATTTCTCTTACATCCCGGGGATTGTGGACACAGACGCACATGCGCCTGACGTGTTTCTCAAGGCGCAGGGTCTGGACCGAACCTCCCAGCCTGCCAGGTGGGATTGAGACTGCTTTAACTACCAGGCCACGGGACTGGCCCGTATTGGCTCTTTGAAAGCATCAGTTCACCCAAATCTGTCAACCACCTGTGGAACAGTTGTATCTATTCCACACGTGAGGAAACCGACATCCCTAGGGTTAAAGCAGCTCACCCCCAGCACCGGCCGCACACCGCCCGCGCCCCTTTCCCCGCCCGGTGGCTGCCCTACTTTCTGGGCGAGAGGCTCTGCGCTCCAGCTTCAAGGACCCCTAACGCACAGTGATCAAAAAACGAACAGTGCTGGTTTCTTTATTTGCTCAGAAAACAAGTTGTCTCGGGGCAAAGTACACTCGAGAAGAAGGGTAAGAGGGGGAGAGAGGTCGCGGGAGGGGGCGGAGGGCGAAAAAGGTGAAGGGGCGAGAGCAGCCGCGGGCGGGCGCCGGGTGCAGGCGGG
>NW_006159609.1:2841007-2874710 GCF_000334495.1 Tupaia belangeri chinensis
GGGGCGGGCCGAGAAGCGGGCGCTGCGCCATTGGCCGGCTCACCCGGGCACGGCCTCTGCGCGCCCTCCTCCGGGGGGCGCCTGCACACGCTGCCCGGTCCTGATAGCGCCCACACCTGGGCCACCCGCGAGCCGGCAGCGCAGAGCCGCCGGCACCTCGCGGGAGAGAGGAGGCTCTCCGTGCTCAGCCTGAGCGAGGTAACGCTGCGCGCCACTCAGTGGGCTATTGGGTTGGGACCACCAAGCCGGGGGCTGCGGGCAAGAAGCCCAGGGAGGCAGCAAGACGTGTTCCTTGCCCCGCAGGGTCAGAGGAGCGCACTCGGGTGCTAGTCTCAACTTATCTGCCCTCTCGGTGTGCTATCTTGAGCAACTTTCTTTTCCTCTCTGGGGCTGATTTCTCCTCTGATAAATGGCGAAGTCGGTGCAGAATGATGTTGTTTAGTCTTTTGAGTTCCAAATCGTGGACTGCGTTTTGACGTCTGTTAAGCTCCCTTCCTTAATTTGCCGCCTTCTCAAGAGCCATCTCCGCTGCCCAGACGACTGAGTGTACAGGAAAACTGGGATGCCGGAGTGGGTGATGTTCTGCTGGGTTTTTGCGTTTCCTGCAGCTGTCGAGGACTGAGCCTGAGGTTGGGGCTGGCTGCGGGCAGGACCTGGCTGCAGAGTAGCCGCAGATCGCTCAAGTGAAGGTGGAGTGTTGGGAAGGGCACAGGGGAAGGATGATTTATACCTTGGAAATAAGCAGATGTATTTCCGAATTCTCTTTATACATCCAAACCTCGTTCTGTAGCGAGGTCTCTAACTCATACGAGAAGGATTCATCATCTTTCAAAGTGGAAAACCAACCGCTTCGGTGTCTAAGACAGAGACACGCTATGTAGGAAGTGGGTCTCTCTCTCTTTCCACCCTTTCTGTCTCCTCCCTCTTCTCATTCCTTCCTCCTCCTCTTATAAATCCCCTTTGACTTTGAGGGGCTCTACTTCCTGCCTTAATGAAAAGTTCTTTTTCATTTAGTGCTGGTTTGTGACCAACAGCCTCTGGGTTTGGGCCCTGAGTTGAGATGGAAGCCTAGATAAGAACAAACTGTGAATCATATTGTCAGCCTGCTGACCTAGACAGCCTGGTGGGGATGTGCAGAGGAAGACAAGTGGGGCTGCAGGAGACAGGCACAGGAAGGTGGATGGATTCAGACTGCTGCCCAGCTTTCTGCCCCCTTCTTGGTAGCCATTCCTGGTGAGGATGGTGGTCCCTGCTGGATGGTCAGGCAGAGGAAAGTGACTGAAAGGAGCTGAGGACTTTGATGGGTTTCACTAAAAGTTCTCCAGAAATCTCCTCATCCCTCCTTCTGCCCCCTGGTGTAGTATTCAGGTGAAATCAGATTAGGCCCATCAAGAGCAGCCAGGAAGGAGAAGAGAGGTGTGGGAAAGGGGTAAGGGCAATGCTGACTGTCTTTATTGGGCACTTACTGTGGGCCAGGTGCTTTTCTGTCCTGACTGCTCACAGAGTCACACTGAGAGTGTTTAATACCACATTTTACAGGTGAGCAACTGAAACTCAGAAAGATCCCTTCCTTAGTCATGTAGTTTGTAAGTAGCATAGCTAGAATTTAAATCCAATCTCTAATTCTAAAACCTGCATTCGTTCTGCTTTATTCATGCATCTTGAAAACGGGCAAGCTGTAATAAGAACAGCAGAAATGGCTAGCATTACTGAGCTCTCACTAGGTGCCAGACACTGTTCAAAGTGTCTTAGAGGCATCATGTCATTTATGGTGCCAGAGTTTCAGTTATTCTGGAAGGAATTGGTGTCTGCTTCAGCCTCTAAACGGTACCTCTGTTCCAGAAGCTGGTCTGATCCCCACCCCGCTGCTAGTGTGTGGGTGTGACCGGAACTCTGTTTGCTTTATCCTAGAAGTGGTTTGGGGTCTAATGAAAGATTGATTGTCCACATCTGATCCGTTAGACCTGACCGTTGGCTTGTGAATGATCTCACTGTCCCCCTAGGAGGCCTTTTTTCAGGTTTTGCTCAGTATGCATTTGTGGGGTGAATGAATTAGCACCTTGTGCAGAGGTCTGCTGCCCCTGGCACTGTGAGGAGGCCCTGGAGCAGCGAGATGTCACCATCTCTCCCTTTTGGACAAGTGAGGTAGAGCAAACTGTGCCCTTACGGGCTTCCAGAGTTACCTGGTTATGTTTGCTGCCACCTGTTGTACAAATAATATATATATTTTTTGTACAAAGAATTTTTAAAGATATAGTAGATAAAGAAAAATTTGGCTTTTTCTTTTCAACTAACATGAAAAGTGACTTGTAGTTAAAGTGCTGGGTCCCACATGACCAACTGTGCAGTTGAAGGTCCAGACCTGGAGGCTTGAAAAGCATATTGAGTATGTGTGTGTGTGCATTCCCAAAATTCTGAGAGGAGAATCAAGGAAAAGGGATTGTGGCGTGGTCATCCCCTGGGAATGGTCTCTCATTTTCTCTTTCTCTGTCTCTCTCTGTGGAGCACCTGAGCCCTATGGGGGAAAGAAAAAGGATTGTTTACCTTAGGAAATCCCAAATATCTCCATCAATGATCACTCAATGGGAAAGAAGACCAAGTCTATGGATTGGAGTCTAGTATGGCTTGGTCTCAGCAAGGCTGAAACTTGCTTTAAAGTCTTATGCAGTTTTAAATTTTGATTTCATGGTATGTGGACTTTGGTTTAAATATATACAAAGTTATTTTTCCCTGAAATATCTGAGTAAAATTTGTGTTCTGGCAGACCATTTTATATGGGGGGGAGGGTGCTTAAAGTATTGTTTGCATTTTCCATTCACTGGGTCACAGTATTAGAACTTCTCACCTCCCCAGGGAGACAACCTCTTTTCCTACTTTCCAAAATAAAGACTATGTTTTTAAAATAAAAATATCAGAGCCAACAGATGTCATAGTGGTTAAATTGCTGAACTCCCACCTAGCCAACCATGGTTTGAGTCCCAGATCTGGTGGTTTGAAAATCACACCGGGTGCGTGTGTGTGCATGCCCAAGATCCTGGGAGGATAAAGTATTACGGCATGGTTATCCCCCCAGAGAGTGATTTCTCACTTTCCCGCTCACCGTCTGTCTCTCTCTCTCCCTCTCTGGTGAATGCAAGTACTCTAAGGCAATATCTCTAAAATAAATAAATAAATGCAATGAAAAACTTTTTAAAAAAAATCTTTGATTTCCTGTTACTGAAATTACATGTATTCATTACAGTGGAAAAGATAAAATACCAATTAGCGTTTATAATAAAAATAAGTTCTGTACGTCTACACTTAGAAAAAACTAATGCAAAACTTGGAAAATTGCCTTTCAAATCTTTTGCTCTGCATCTATATGAGTAGATTTTTCTATTACATTTTATTTATCATTGTTATTACTATTAATTTTGCTGTAGGGCATGTGTGCTCATCTGAAAGAAACAGAGGGAGAGAGAATGAGAAAACAAGCCACCAGGTCCAGGACTTGAACTGCAGTTGGCCATGTGGGAGTCCAGCGTCTTAACCACCATGCCACCTGCTGATCCCATGAGTAGATTTTTAAAAAATGAATACAGCACTTACTTTTGATTGAATTATTGTCAGTGCTAAGGACCCTCTTGAATCTTGGATTGTTTTTTAAAAATGTAGAGAATAAATTATGAATAATTAAAGGCATAAAAGTTAATCCTGTTTGTGAGTTTCAAAGTTCACTCCTAGATTTCCTCTGTGTCATTTAGTTTCCAGCAGGGAGAAGTGCCAGGGAGAGGAGCAGCTACTGAAGTTATAGGATCAAGCTGTGTTCCTTGCTAAGTGTCTCAAATATAGCAGAAAATATAGCTCTTCTGTGTTGTTAATGTGCAAAATTTGAACCAAGAATTCCAAAGCAAATTTGTGTGGTGAGAAGGGGTCCTAGGTCCCCTAGGTCCCAATGCTGCAGCATTGCATTTTGTTGCCGGTGTTGTCTCGGACAAGCTGGTAGTTTCTCTGAGCTGGTTTCCTCCTCTATAAATTGGTAAAAAAAATAATCTACTCTCTGCTCCCTCACCATGGTCATTACAAAGCTTAAGTGTCAGGTAGTACTGTTTGTTACTTGAACTGCATGTATATGTGTATGCTATTTAAAATTTTTAAACTTTAAATGTAAGAAGATCAAAAGCACTTTCAGTCTTTATAAAATGCTAGAATTCAACTTTTGGCTGAACAATTATGGGACCTAATTAAGATATAATTGTTCTATTGGAACTCTAGTCTAAGTTTTCTTCAAAGAATGCAGGATTTCTTGGTGGCTAGTGTTTCATTGAGCTTCATCTCAGTCCTGAACAGAAAAGAAAGTCAGAAGATGGTCCCATTTTACAGATTAAAAGCAGGTTTGCCATTCACGCACGGGAGCTACTGTTTGCACAGGGAATTCCTAAACTCCTCAGAGCTGGCTCTAGCTGCTATAAGCAGGAAGATGCATGCCCGGAGGACCCATAGGGGCATGGTGAGTGCCAGCAGCCATTGCCTCCAGGGTTGCTCCAGGCATGCACCCTGGACATGGACAGCTTTGGGGAGCTATGGACAGCTCTGGGGAGAAGAATGGGCTCTCCATTAAGTATTTCTGCATATGCCAAAGATGCAGAATCTGGATTTAGCCACATAATTGCCTTGATTTCTTTACCTTTAAGGTTCCTTCCAGTCTTAGACATCTGACTCTGAGTTATTTTCCATTCATGTTTGCCTCTGTAGAAGTCTGGTAGAGATTTATCACCTCTAAATGAATCAGGTATCAGGAAATGTTCCTACTTTCTGTTGCTTTGAGCTTTTGGTGCCCTTTGTGACCGTATAAGGGTCTTCTCAGCTGACTGCCCTAATGCAAATCACATGATCCACAGACCATTGAGAAGAGAATTGTTTTGCTTATTTATTTGTTACTATTAATCAGAATCTCCAGAGATTGTTGGGAGGAGCAAATTGCCCTAGGGCAATTTTGGGGAAGACAGATTGACAGACATACAATTAAAGCTTCCCCCCCTTTTTAAAAAAAAGATTTATTTATTTAATTTAATTTGTTATTATTTAGGTTTTAATTTTATCAAAGACAAAGGGAGAGAGAAAGGGAAAGTGAGAAAGCAAGCCACCAGGTCCGAGACTCCAACTGTGTTTGGCAACGTGGGAACCCAGCACCCCAATCATCATGCCACCTGGCAGCCCCTCTTTTCCCTTTTTTTGAGAGATTTTTGGCAGAGAGAGAGAGAGAGACAGAAAGAGAGAATTCACCCCCTAGAGGAGATGGCCATGCCACAATCCCTTCTCCATCCTCTTCTGGAGATTTTGGGCATACACATGCATAAAACCAGTGTGAGTTTTAAGTCACCAAGTCCAGGATTTGAACTGCAGTTGACTACGTGGGAGTCTAGTGATGTAACTGTTAGGTCATCTGCTGGTGCCACTTTTAAAAAAAATGATAATGAAGCCATGTGTTTCACTAAGTATTTGCCCCTTAAGTTACTAAACACCGTATTTTTCCTTAGTGTTTATCCAGCACTTGGCTGTTGGCTAGAGCTTTTACAGAATGTAGGCGTAGCCTAGGATCCCACTCTTCAGTGGCTCAGAATTGGAGAGGAAGAAGGGAGAGAGGGGCAGAGGGAGCTTACATTGAAAGGCGAGAGATCATACAGTTGTGGCTGGACTAGAAGATAAAAAGACCAATTTGGGAAAAGATTGTGCCCCCAAGGGCCTGGACTATGTGGTTTAATTCTGCATGCACATAGCCTGGTGTAGCTCCTGGCATTCAATGAGAACTTAATAAAGTGTTTTAAGTTAATCACTAAATGAGCAAATGAAAGAATGAATGAGTCACTCTCCTGAAATAAAGTCTGTTGAAATGTGGTACAGTCCATCAGATGGTTGCAATGACTTAAATTTTTTTTTTTCACATACGCTTGTCTGAAAGAGACAGAGAAACAGAGAGGAAAAAAGCACCTCTCCCCAGAGGGACATGGTTACACTGTAACATAATTTCTCCTCCATTTCTTCATCTTGTTGGGATCTTGGGCTCACACACACACACACCCACCGGGCATGTTTTTTCAAGGGGTGGGGCTGGGATTTGAACCACGTTGGCCATGAGGTATGCCCCTCCCTTAACCACTAGCCCATAGGGCTTGCCCCCTTCTACCTTCCACACTGCTTTTTTTTTTTTTTTAAAGTTTGTTTCCTTTGCAAGAAAGAAAAAGATACAGATATACTTGTATATAGAGAGAGCTGTCCCCTAAAAGGTCTTCACATTAGTCTCAGCCAGCCTGAATCTTCGGCCCAGCATGCTCGGGTTGTCCCAGGATAAGAACCCAGGATCTCCATATCAGTCCAGTTGCTTTACAGCTCTACCACTACCTGGCCTTCAGTGACCTTTTTACATACCTGAAGTACTTACAACCTACGGACAGTCTCCTACACTTTAGCTCTCATACTGATGATTGAGCTAGAAAGCCCAAACAAAAGCATTTCCTAAATGGCACACTTTCTAGACACCTTGTAGCTACTGGGAGAGGTAGATTTGGTTTATTATAATAAGATAAGTCGCCTACTCTCTAATTATGCATCAAAAAATTGGGGTGTGTGTGTGGGGGGGTGTGTATAAGACCTGGTAAACAATTCCACAAAGTCACATTCTGCATTAAAGGGAGAAAGAAAGGCATCACTTGATTTCTGGGTGAACAGACATTTCTTTTTTTTTTTCCCTTGCAGAAGCATCGTTTTACTGTAAGTCTTGACAGAACGGACACCATCAACTTCTGATTAGACAGAAGTGTTTTGTGCCGCACCATTCTTCATGGCCACAGGCGCCTGGGCTCTCTTGCCCCTGGCTGAGTCACTTGATTACAACACAAGGCTGTGAGGCTGAGGGCATGAGCTGGATCCCAGGCCAAGCTGAGTGGTTCAGTCAGATCCATGTCCTGGCCATTCCTGCCCACTCTGTGTCAGCGGTCTGAGTTGGGAGGAAGATTGAGCTGTCGTGTGTTGGAGTCTTCAGGGCAGATTCTTTGCCTCTGTTGGTTTAGACTAGTCATTTGAATTTTAGAAGTAGAGGTTCTGGGTTTTCAGTTTGATTCTTTTTATGTGTTCTAGAGTTAACCAGTTCTACCATCTTGGGGGCATGTTCAGGGAGACCTTTGCTATCCCCAAGTCTGTAACTATTTTCATAGCATATAAGTTCTTCCACTTGTCTATAAAATGGGAATGATCATACCTGCCTCACGAAGTTATTTAGAGGATTAAATGATGCTGTATATGTCATGAAAATCAGCAGAAACAGATGGAGATATTGCTTGGTGCTTGGTCAAAAGTTATAATCCAAGGACTCACCACTTTATACCTTTTTGATACCAGTTCCAATTTAATTCCACTTTCTATGTGACACCTATTTAAGGTAACTTGTGATCTTTTGAAACCACAGGCATTCCGTCACTGTGGCTCAACTGCTTTGAAGGCTCCCAGAGTAATAACTGATTATGTAGGATTCATCTTCCTTCCTTATTTTTAAACTCTTTTGTCTGATCTGGTTGCTAATGTAACATATTGTATCTGATTGCTTCAGACTGCTTTTTTTAACCCTGTGAAACAAGTGAATGATAAGAACAATGTCTGGAGTTCATTGAGCACCTGCTAGGTACTGGGCAGTATTTTGAGCATTGGGCCTGTATAACTTATTTTTTAATTGCCAGAGAGTGTGTGTGCACCCACCTGAGAGAGACAGAGATAGAGAAACATGGGGTGTTATCACACCACAGTCTTTCTCCATTTCTCCATCCTATTGGGATTTTGGGCTTTCATGCACATGTGTAGAGTGCTTTTTCAAGCTACTAGGGCAGGGACTTGAACTGTGGTCAACCATGTGAGATCTAGTTCCCTTAACCACAGCCTGCAAAGCTGGCCTTCAGTTTGTTAAGTCCTCACAATAATCTGTTACCGATACTATTTTACAGTGAGGAAATTGATGCACAGGTAAATAAAGTACCCAAGGTGAAACAGTTAATAAGAGGAGGAAAGGAATTTGAATCCAGGTGATCTGACTCCAGAGCCAGTGTTTTGGATCATCAGATAATCTGATGTATGTGTACCTGACCCTAACCCCAGAGGTGTTCTTCTTTGTTGTTTGTGAAATCAGGAAGCTGCAGATGAATTCTAGATGCAGAGTTATGAGACTCATGAGGTAGCCAGCATTTTGACTACATAAGGTAATACCTAAATATGTACTTTTTGCAAAAATGTAAAAAATTTTGTTGCATGTAGGTAGTAGTAATTAAGTATTTCAGGAAATATCTGGGGTACCTCTGGACTACAGAATGATGAGTCAGCAACTTAATAGCCTATGTAAGCATTATTAGTGCCCTGGAAGAGAGTGAAGTGTTAGCCTTAGGAAGTTGAGTACTAGTTCTATTAAATTAGGCAAATCATATCATTTATGGTCTTTTGTTTAGAAGAGCAGAAATGGTACCTCTTTTTTCCTTTACTTTTAAAATAGTGTCTACTATGAATAGTGTACATATTATATGTCAGTCTCTTACTAGATTGTTGCTCATCTAATAGGCAAGACAGCTTTCTAAAATAAAGATAATTGTCTATTTTGTTGATGAGGAAATGGAAGCACAGAGAAGTTCATTGCTTTGCCCATGGCCACATAGTTGATAAATGGCTAAACAGATATTTGAACTCTGGGTTACTTGCTTTGACTCAAAAGCCTGTGATCTTTCCACTATACGGTACTACCTTTTTGGAAGAGGAGTTCTTTAGAGGAAAGGCGGATGTTCACTCTCACACTTACTGAATCCTGGGCTGAACCATGTTGTTTGCCTTGCATCTTATGACATATAATATTTGAAACTGGGACTGTTTCAAAATATTATAATATTTTAAACTTCAGATGTTTTTATTACCATAGAGATATAATGATAGACTTGACAAAACCATCCATGAAAAAACTGGGTTCTCCTAAGACTCCATGGCCTAAGGAGTTAGCTGCTTAGTGTTGCAGCTAGGCAGGACCATTGCGTGGCCTGGAGTAACTGCCATCTGACTCTGGAGAATTGCCTGGTCATCTTTTCATTATGCTTGATTTATTTGCTATAGGCATGTGTGCTTGCCAGAGAGAGAGACAGAAAGCAAGAAATCACCCCCTAAGGAGGTAGCCATGCTGTAGTCTCTTCTCCATTCTCCTCTTGGGATTTTGAGCATGCACACACATGTGCCTGGTGTGTTTTAAGTCACTGGGTCTGGGATTTGAACCATGGCCAGCTATGCGGAGTCCAGTGCCTTAACCACTATGCCACTAGCTGGTCTTCCTTATGCTTTGTTTTAATTTGAGACATCACAACTTGCTAAGTGAGAGGGGACATACTAAAGAACTTGAGGAAAAGTTGACCATTATGTTGGATATGATATGGGGATTTATTAAAATTGAAGAATTCTTTGTGCCATGGCCCTTCTCAGACCAGTCAGATTTGACACTTTCTTACTCTGTTTTATAATCTATCCCCTGCTTCTTTTTGGAATAGCATCGTATCACCCAACTGCAAATGTAATTACCGTGTTCTTGCTATTATAGGATCTAGGGACACTTCGCCATCTGATGGGTAATAACAGATGGTTTTGAAGTACAATAACAGGGGAAGAGCAGAAGGCAGAATTGTGTAGCACAGGAGGTAGAACAGGGGTGGGAGAGGAGCTATAGAAAAGAAAGTATTTCTGACTCTTGTCCATGGGCAAATGTGACTCTGGAAGCTCGTGTTTCTCATAGAGGCTACTTTGTGGTGGAATGCACTTGGCTTTGGGATCAGATAAGCTTGAGTTTAAAACTTGGATCCACTTACTAGTTGTGTAGTTGATCAAGTAACTTAACTTCTTGGAGTCTCAGTATCCCTTCTGAAAAAAATGACACTCATTATCTCACAAGGTGGATCTAAGGAATAATGAAGATAAAGAATATATTAGTGTCTAATAGTGTACCCTGCTCAGAGTTGTCATTCAATAAATGTCAGTTTCCTTCTCTTTCTTTTCTATATCTTCCTTCTCTCTCCCTTTCTTCTTGGATTCTTCTCTTGTCTCTGGAGGGCAACAATGGTAAAGTAATACAGTACAATGTAGTAAATGTTCTAGGGGAAATACATACAACTCATTGTGAGGTTGCAGAGAGAGGAACTGCCTGGGAAAGATGGAAGTGACAGATAAGCTAGACCCAAGGCTGAGGAGGAGTTGACTAGGTTGAGAAGGGAATGAGGTGGAGAGGAAAGATGAGACATTTCACATTCCTAGGCATGGAGGCAGGGAGGGCATGGCATACCTGGGGAACAGGGAAAGATCACTGAGCATGCCCATAGGGTGGGTAAATTATGACTGGAGGCTCTGGTAATGCAGTGAGCTGAAGACCAAAGATGAGCTCAGGCTAAATAGTTGACCTCTGTTTTGCAGGCCACAAGGTCCTATTGGAGCTTTCTCCTTATGAGTGGATAACTAAATTTTTCTTTGGTTCTGTTTAAAAACTTTTTTTCAGAGGGTGTGTATTATCTCCAGAGAGAGACAATAAATAAAAAAATAGGAAGGGAGAGGGAGAAAGTACCCTTCAATGGGGCATGATCATGTCACAATCCTTTCTCCTTCATTTCTCTATCCTGCTGGAATTTGGGACATGCATGCACACATACTCAGTGTGTTTTTCAAACTGTTAGGACTGGGATTTGAAATACACAGTCAGCCATGTGGGGTCTAGCTTTCTTAACCATGAGGCAATGGGGCCAACCCACTAAATTTTTCTTTAGGATAATACTGCCTTCTATGTGGAAGATAGATTTGAAGTTGATAGGTTCATGTGTCAGACTTATGGGTACAGACAAGATAACTTTTTTTTTTTGGAGAGGTTTTTGCCATAGGGTGCGTGCGCTCGCCAGACAGAGAGACAGAAAACGAGAAATCACCCCCCAGGGGGGATGGTCATGCCGCAATTCCTTCTCCTCCATTCTCCTCTCCAGATCTTGGGCGCTCACGCACCTGCGCCCAGAGTGAGTTTAAGCCACCGAGTCTGGGACGCGAACCGCAGTTGACTACCTGGGAGTCCAGCAACATAGCCATTACGTTAACTGCTGGTCCCAAGATAACATATTTTAAAGCTTTTTCATTTTCTTTGGGCAAAAGTTAATGGAACTGGGCTGGCAGGTGGCATGGTGGTTAAGGTGCTAGACTCCCACATAGTCAACCATGGTTTGAGTCACAGACCTGGTAGCTTGCTTTCTCACCTTTCCTTTCTCTCTCTCTCTTGTCTCTCTCTCTGGTCAAATTAAAAAATAATAACAAGTAAAGCTAAATAAATAAATAAATAATTCTTTAAAAATGTTAATGGTACTTGTAGACATAGTACTGCTATGTAATTCAGTACTGCTATGGGAAGGTATAGCATGTGGTGGAAAATGGTGATTTCATATTCTAATGTATTGAGTAGATCACATTAGAGCCACGTTATTCTAGAAAGATAAATATATCCTGCTTTGGAATTGAGCTCATTTACCACTTTTACTGATATATTTATTTATTAACAAATTTATTTAATTAATGTATTTATTTAGTTTGACCAGAGAGAAAGAGAGTGTGTGAGGAAGTGAGCCGTGAGGCCTAGGACTCGAATAATGGTCGGCCATGTGGGAATGCAGTGCCTTAACCATCCTGCACCTGCTAACCACTCAGCATGCACTATTATGGCTAGGTTTCTGTGTGTTCTGCTGGAGAGGAACAGGGAGGCTCAGACCGAAAAATGATCATTATCTGGGGAACTGCAAGAAGCTGGGTGGCCCTTCTCCTGAAGCAATCAAGATTGAGACGTGAGAACACATAAGTGTATGCTTGTGTGTTTCTGGACCTTTGTTTGTGTTATCTGTTTTATCCAGACCAGAAGGAAAACTTGACATATACCTGGAGTCCCTTAGGAAGAGCCACTGAGGAGATTAGCCTTGGTTACTTAGAGGTGCCGTAACATAAAGACAATCACCTGCTTTCCCACATGAACAAGTGTGTGGCCAGGAGCCAAGGGCGTGGTGGAGCTGTGGCTCCACCTGTTAGATTCTGCCAGGGACAGATGTGACCCTCCCACAGAAGTGAGCTCAGGTGTTTGCTTGACTTATGAGCAAGTGTGGAGTGGGTGAATGTGTTTCTGTTTTTCCCTTCTGTGACTGACTTTCCCCAAGATCACTCTCTGAGTAGCCAAGAACTAAGAGCAAGTCTTGGGCTAACATTTAGTGCACAGGGAGTAGGATGTCCAATTTAGACCTCTGGAGACATCCCATGTCAAGCTTTTGGAATACTGGATCTCTAAACCTGTCCCCTTTCATGGGGCAAGCCCCATGTCTTTCTCATTGGGTCACTCAAGCCTAGGATTAGTCCTTTGATAAGGTCTAATTTAGTATCTTTTGAGACCAAAGCATGAAGACTGATAAACCATGGGTGGGAATGGTCAGGCCCTTAAAGGTGTACTCATGTGCTTCTCTACCTGGAGGTGCTATGACTATGTGTGCAAATGTAGTTTAAGTATAAATGGTTAGTGTATTGAAAATTTGTTGCTATTCTTTTATTTATTTATTTCTTTTTGGAGAGGTTTTTGCTGTAGGGTGCGTGCACTCACCAGACAGACAGAGAGAGACAGAGAGACAGAAAGCGAGAAATCACCCCCCAGGGGGGATGACCACACCGCAATCCCTTCTCCTCCATTCTCCTCTCGGAATCTTGGGCATGCACGCACATGCGCCCGGCGTGAGTTTTAAGCCACCGGGTCTGGGATGCGAACCACGTTCGAGCACATGGGAGTCCAGCAACATAGCAATTGCGCTAACTGCTGGTCCCAGCTATTCTTTTAAAACCTCTATTAAACAGTGAATTTTTTTTTTTTTTTTTGGTTTACTATAGGGTTTGTATACTCACCGGCAAGAGACAGAGAGGCAGAGAAAGAGAGAAATGAGAAATCACCACCTGGGGGCATGATCGTGTTGCAGTCCCTTCTTCAATCTCCTCTTGGGGTTTTGGGCATGCATGCACATATGCCTGGTGTGTTTTTCAAGCCTCCAGATCCAGGACTTGAACTACACAGTTGTCCATGTGGGATCTAGTCGCCTTAATCTCCACGCCACCAGTTGACCTAAACTGAAGATATGTTTATAAAGGGCTCCAAGTCTAGTGGGAAGAATGTCAAATCTGAAGATAAGAGTTAATTCACTCAACAAATACTGTTTACTGTATTTATTATATACCAGAAATGGTTTTAGGTTCAGAGTCTAGCAGGGAAGACGGATGTCTATAATTAACATGTGACGTGGTGATGATAGTCAGCTGGGATTACGGGGGTTGGGGACAAAAAGGGAGGAAGATCAGCTGCCAAGGTCATGCTTCCTTGGAAAGGTGGCACTTGAGAAGAGACTTGGGTAAATAGGAATCAGAAAGTCAAAGTGTGGTAGGCCCAATTTTCACGTCCAACGTGAGGCAGGCGGGATCCGAGCCAGAGAAGTAGGGGGCTGATCATGGAGAAATCTGTATTTCTCTAAGGAGAATGGACATTGTGTGTGGACTTTTTTTTTTTTTTTTTGAGAGGTTTTTCACTATACGGCGCGTGCGCTCGCCAGACAGACAGAGAGAGACATAGAGACAGAAAGCGAGAAATCACCCCCCAGGGGGGATGGTCACGCCGCAATCCCTTCTCCTCCATTCTCCTCTCGGGATCTTGGGCACACATGCACACGCGCCCGGCGTGAGTTCTAAGCCACCGGGTCCGGGACGCAAACCGCGGTCGACTACGTGGGAGTCCAGCGACATAGCCATTACGCTAACTGCTGGTTCCCTGTGTGTGGACTTTTATTCCCCCTTGGTCAAGTACTTCCTGGTGCTGCCATTTACTCTTAAATGCTGCCTAGCCTTAAAACTGCAGCCCTGTGGTAGTTTTCCTCTGTATCTTCCTGGTTTATCACAGCAGGAAGTTTTTTCTTTCTTTGCTGATTGGTTTAATATTTGACTTCTACCCCTTATGGCTCTCTTTTGATGCCACTGTGTGTTGTCATTCTTTACGTATTCATCTTATCTTCTTAGGCCTCTGAAGGTTCTAGAGGGCAGGAATGGACTCACTATTTTCTTAATGTCCAGAGCCCAGAAGGCTGACATAGCACAAGTGTGTTGAATGAATATTTTTTTAGAATTATTTTATTTAATTTTATTCATTGTCATTATCTTATTTTACTGAAGTTGACCAGAGAGACAGAGAAAGAGAAGGAAAGTGAGAAAGCAAGTTGTCAGGTGCAGGACTTGAACCACAGTCAGCCATATGGGAGTCTGCCTTAACCACCACACCACCTGCTGACCCCATGATGAATTATGTTCACTCTATTTTTAAGAATTTGAATACATTAACTAATTGTAACAGTTTAGTGGTCAATGGGTCATTATTATTTAGATAGTTGTTTTTTTGTTCCCATGTGTCCAGAAAAGAATGAACACAGTGGAATACTATTCAGCTATTAAGACAATTAAACCCTAGAGCCAGCCAGTGGCATGGTGGTTACGACAGCTGAATCCCCACATGGCCAACTTCACAGTTTGAGTCTCAGACCCAGAGGCCTGAAAATCACACTGGGCACACGTGCACGCCCATAATCCCAAAAGGACAGCCAGAGGAGAAGGGATTGTGGTGTGACAATCTTGTTCTAGGGAGTGTCTTCTCATTTTCTGTCTGTCTTTCTCTGACAAGTACTCATGTTCTATAGCAGAGGGAAAAAAGAAAAGAAGGAAGGAAGGAAGGAAGGAAGAGAAAAGAAAAAAGAAAAGAAAAATCGGATCCTGTGACTTGTGGCAACATTGATAAACCTGGAGGACATTAGGTTAAATGACTTGATCCAGGCACATAAAGACAAACACTGCATGATATTACACATATGTGGAATCTAAAGAAGCTGAACCAACACATGTAGAAAGCAGAATAGTAGTTACCAAAGGCTGGGGAATGGGATATGGGGAGAGACTGGCTAATAGGTCTAGGGTTACAGTTACAAAGAATAAGTTCTAGTGTGCTGTTGCACAGAAGAGTAATTATTCTTAACGATATTATATATTTCAAAATAATGAAAAGATTTTGAATGCACTCCTCACAAGAAACAATGAATGAGATGATAGGTATACTAACATATCCTGATTTTATTATTATACAATGTACACACATATCAAAATGTCACACTGTGCCTTATAAGTATGTACAGTTATTACATTTCAATAATGAATAAATGAGAATTAACATAGCAGGCCTGTAACTGTTTATCCTTAGAAAGGCTTGCAAGGTTGGCCCTTGGTCAACATCTAGAAAACTTGGATTTGGGGAGGCTCACTGTGCTTCACCTGTTTGTACAAACAGTGTAGTTTATACTATGCTTCTAGGAGTTTGGAACATGCATGTAGGGGGTACCTGTGTGGTGAGCCCTCTGTAAAAATCCTGGGCACTTGAGGCCAGCAGGAGGCATAGTGGTTAAGATGCTAGACTCTCACATGGCCTACTGTGGTTTGAGTCCCAAACCCAATGACTTGAAACTCACCCCTGGCACATGTGTGTGCATGCCGAAGATCCTGGGAGAACAGAGGAGAAGGGGTTGCTTCATGGCCATCACCTCTAGGGGGTCGATTTCTCACTTTCTGTCTCTCTGTTTATCCAGCAAGCGTGTACCCTCTATAGCAAAAATCTTTTAAAAATAGAAAAAAAAAAAAAAAGTCCTGGGCACTGAATCTCTAAGGAAGACCTGGGTTGCTAACATTTCACATGTGTTGTCACAACTCGTGTCTCCTGTGTGACTCCACTAGGAGAAGAGAGAGTGTCTGTCTCCTGTGTGACTCTACTCGGAGAAGACCCTTGGAAGCTCACACCCAGTTTTCTCCAAGCTTCGCCTCATGCACATTTTTCCTTTGCTTATTTTGCTTTGTATCCTTTTACTGTAGTGTGTCATCGCTGTG
Organism: Tupaia belangeri chinensis; assembly: GCF_000334495.1. Taxonomy (NCBI): domain Eukaryota; kingdom Metazoa; phylum Chordata; class Mammalia; order Scandentia; family Tupaiidae; genus Tupaia; species Tupaia belangeri. The sequence continues at coordinate 2,857,013 of NW_006159609.1, forward strand.
AATTTGACTGTATACTGTCCTATGAGTCCTCCTAGTGACTCATCATCCTGAGCTGGACCTGGGAATCCCTTCAATACATCATGAGATGTCACAAATTTAGAAGAGGCAAGACTTTTTTTTTTTTTTTAAGAGGTTTTTACTGTAGGGCGCGTGTGCTTGCCAGAAAGACAGAGAGAGACAGAGAGACAGAAAGCGAGAAATCACCCCCCTGGGGTGGGGCGACTATGCCACAATCCCTTCTCTCAGGATCTTGGGCATGCACGCACATGCACCTGGTGTAAGTTTAAGCCACCAGATCCGGGACTTGAACCGCGGTCGACTACATGGGAGTCCAGTGACGTAACCAATATTCCATATGCTGGTCCCAGCCTTTTTTTCCTTTTTTTAAATGACTACTTTGATGATATTAAAGATTCAGAAAGGTTATTGGTCCTTATATAAAGAGGAACTCAGGGCCAGCCCCATAGTGTAGGGGTTAAGGGTACTGGATCCCATATGGCCAACTGTAGTTTGAATCCCAACCCTGGTGGCTTGAAAAACACACCAGGCACATGTGTGTGCATGCCCAAAGTCTTGGTGGAATGGAGAAATGGAGGGGAAGGGATTATGACATGACAATTTCCATTGAAGGTGGTTTCTCCTTCTCTCTCAGGTAAACACATATACTCTCTGGCAACTAAAAAAAGGCGAGAGAGAGTAGCTAATTTCTTAAGACTATGTATGTGGGCATGTGAAGGGATTGCTTAAGAGTTTCATGGTTTTTGGGTCATTCTGTAAGCCAAATAAGATTTCACCTTTTAAAAATAAATGTCAGGGACCCGTAGGTGGCATAATGGTTACATCGCTGGATTCCCACGTAGTTGACTGAAGTTCAAGTCCTGGACCCAGAACTTATGCTGGCATGTGTGTGTGTGTGTGTGTGTGTGTGTGTGTGTGTGTGTGCGCGCGCATGCGCGCGCCTAAAATCTCAAGGAGAATGGAGGAGAAGGGATTATGGTGTGGCTCTCCCCCTTAGAGGGGGTGATTTCTTGCTCTCTGTCTTACTGTCTCTCTGTGCAGCAAGTGCATGCACTCTAAAGCAAAACTCTCTCTCAAAAAAAAGACAGACTGATATTTTAAACTTTGAGCATGTCAGATGCTGTGATGATCCTTTTGTTTCAATGTCAACTGGGAATGGAAGTGCTCACAAAAGAACTGGACTTGGGATCAGTGAGTATAGACTAAGGAGCAGTATAAGATGAGTGGACATAGGGTGTGGTCAGCTAAAGGCAGCTGTGTGCACGTGTGCCTTAAGGTTTTATCACATGGGCTGTCATCAATAAAGGGGAGATAATAAAAATGAAATTTTTCTATTACAACATTTGTTTAGCACTTTGCAGGTTTGAAAATAATTTCACATATATCATTTAATGCTAAAATAATCTTCTTAGGCAGTTAGTATTAGCAGTTAACAGATGAGGAAACTATAATACAAAAAAATTGAATAGCTTACCTAAAGTAACATGGTCAGATTGAAACAGAATCAGAGTTCAAATTCGACCCTTCGGTTTTTGAACCTAGACTCCAGGAAACTTAAGAGCTATAAAGTCTCCTAGTTTCCTGATATCTTCAGGTTTGGGGCTAATTTAAACTATTAGCATGCTTGCAGCTGACAAATGTAATTGAGTGAATGCCAAGAGGTTAAGGCAATGGCCTGCTCTCACTCTGTGTGCGATCCTGTGTAGAGACTGTCTGGGGAGAGAAATAGTTGGTCTTTGTTTTTAGTGACTGAGTCTGGGATTTGGATAGAAAGAGAAGGGGACAGAGGAGCCAGGAGAATGTGGGTTCCAGTTTCAGAGTTCATGTTGTCTGCAGGGTAAAGTGAAGTCTCCTTGATGACCAACTGAAAATTTGGGTGAGACAGACCTAAGAGAAGGTATTGTTGCATTTTTCTTACTATTTTAGGTACTGTTCAAGTCCTAAAAATACCCATTATTAAAAGTAGAGTTTTGGAAAAATTAGGGACCATATTTGCCTCAGATTATTCTCATTATTTCTCAAAATCAGGGGATGAGTGCCTGGGTGTTTTTTTCTTCTTGAAAATAAGAGATGGGCCAGGGATTTATCATTCCACTGTGTATCAGACATCAGTTAGGTGTTTAACAGGAATCACTCCTTTTTTCTTTTTTTTAACATAAAGAAAAATTCATTCTTTGCATGTGTGAGAGAGATAAAGAGATACAGCTCCCGCAATATAGTCCTCACATCATGATCTAACCCCACCCTCAGCCAGTCCTGGTATGTACATGCCTGGTATGTTCAGGGAGGTCTCTGGACATGAACCTCGAACCTTTCCATGAGAGTTAGCCTCATAGTGCTATGTTACTATTGCACCGCTGTCCTGCCCCCAATTTAAATTTATTTTTTCTTTTTTAAGATAGTGTTTCACTGTGTCACAGTCCTTCTGCCTCAGCCTCCTCAGTAACTGGGACTACAGCATGCATCATCATACTCAGCTTTTAGGGTGGGCTGGGAAATCAAGTCCAGGTTTCCCACAAGGCCTTAGTCTGCCACAAAGTAGTAGTACACGTTACCATAGGTGAGTCTGAATAAATTCTTTAATTCTCACAAAGATCCTTAAAGGAGGAATTTTAAGTCATATAATATAGGTAAAGAAAATGAGATTGAGAGACTGTTAAATATTTATTTGCCCAGGAACACACAGCTGCTAATGCATAGCCTTGGAATTTAGCCTCATGCCTGACTCCCAAGTCAGTGTTCCTTTTCTTCACTGTGATGCCTGAACACAATGGTATGAAATAACAATCATTATATCAGCTTTTTTAAAAAAGAATTATTTAATTTTATCATATCATTATTTTTGAACTTGACCAAGGAGAGATGGGGGGAGGGGGAAAGCAAGAAAGCAAGCTACCAGGTCGTTGGCCATGTGGGAGTCCAGCGCCTCTAACCACCATGCTACCTGCTGGCCCCTATATCAACTTTTAAGTAAGTGGCTAAATCTTAATAATCATTATATTAGGGTTTTTTTTTTTTTCTTTAATGGGTGGCTACATCTTACTTGGGCTTAAGTAAATGTTAAGGCTCCTCTGTTGAGAAATTAAGCTTCTGGTGTCTAGCTGGAGTTTTAGGGAAGGATTTGGGTGAGGATAGCTGATGTGCATGTCCTGGGCTTGTGTGTTATCCTTCGTGCGTCCTCTGGGACTCCTAGAGTAGTACCCTACCTAGCCCTAGTCACAGAGTGGCAGGTGCAAGATGGCAATAGTGGTCTGCTCATTCAGTTTGTTAATTTCAGAACCAGCTTGCCTGACATCACCCTTTGTGGCAGGTATTTGGCAAAATATCATCTGGGAATGATCAGCTTTATCAAACATAAAAAGTAGGATAAGATGATTTTTAGATTATAGAACTATAAAGAAGAAAAGAGAAAGATACAGTCCAGTGTTTCCTCTTCTGTTCTTGTTAGTGTCATCCTGGGAAGAGGTTTTGTTTGTTTGCTTGTTTGTTTTAATATAGCATTCCTTTTAGATAATCAATACATTTCTGTAAGGAAACAAGGCTCTGGACTCCAGAGAGTATGGTGGAAAGTGTTGACCAGGGACAAATTAATTCAGTACCTGGTACAGTGCTCAGCACAGACAAGGGACCCAGTTAGCTTTTGTTAAATGAATGCAGTTGAGATTCCTGGGCCTAAGTATCTGGCCTTTTCTGTTGCCCAAAGAACAGAGCAGCTCAGCCCTAGTTCCCCTTGGTGTGCTCCGGCCAAGGAAGGGAGAGGTCAGTTTTTTCAGATCAGATAGTGAACCTGGAGCCAGACCATTATCATTTCAGAGAGTAAAATGCAAACATGTTTGCCTTGGTGAGATATGACTGTATAGATTTAGTGGTGATGGTAGTAATAACAGCAGTTAATACTTACATATTGCTCACTGTAGATCAGGGCTCGACCCAGTAAAGGTACTCATACAGACGCATCTCATGCTCACATTACAGTGTTAAGTAGATGTTGTACTTAAGGGAGGAAGCTCAGTAACTTACCCAAGGTCATGTATAAGTGATAATTCTGAGACATAAATGCAGAAACCAGAGCATGGCCACTTAACCTCTCCTTAGTGATATTACAAAAGAACTTAAGCATTTTAAAAAGGCCTTCTAGTATATGTGCATACACATGAGAAAGAGAAAGAGAGGCACCCTCACAGGGTGTGGTCATGCTGGGATCTTCCTCTAGTCCTCCAGCCTGTCAGATCCTGGGCACTTGTGCTTGTACACAGCACGTTTCAGGCTGATTGGGCTGGAGATCTGACCAGAGTCACCTTAAGAGATCTGGCTTCTCTTAAGCAGTGTGCATTACCAGTGCACCTCGGAGTTGGCCCTTTCTTGGTTTTACTTGTTATAAGAAAAGTACAGGCTATTTCCAGGGCCTGTTGACTAAGGCAGTTGAATCCTGCATGGCCATCTGTGTGGTTCCAGTTCCAGGGCCTGGTGGCTTGACAAACATGCCAGGCACATAAACATGTGTGCCCACAGTCCTGAAAGGAGAGAGAAATGTAGGAGAGGGGATTGTGGTGTGACCATTCCCTATGGAGGATGCTTTCGGAGGATGCTTTCTTTGCTCCTTCTCTGTCTCTTTCTGGTGACCACGTACACACTCCAGCACAACAAAACAAAAAGACACAAAAACAAAACTAAACTGAACACCCACATATTCTTAAAAAAGAAGAAAAATACAGATGAATGGCTCCACTTTTCATGAATTCCCAGAGCAATTTCTGGAAATTGTAATTTTCTTTTATTTCTATTAAATCTCAAATAAGTATTTAAATTCTTTTTACAGAAAAACATAAGAATTCATTTTGAGTCTCATTTTTTTTTTTTTTTGCTAATTCTTTTTTTCCCCTTCCTTTAACTTCCAGAGGCCTCTGTGTTCACCCGAGAGAGAAAGAGAGAGAGGAACAGAGAGAGAACACCCTTCAATGAGACATGGTCGTACTGTAATCCTTTTTCCTCCATTTCCCATTTTGGGCATGCACTTTCACTGGCCCAGCATATTTTTTAAGCTTCTGGTGCCAGTACTTGAACTGCAGTCAGCCACGTGGAATGTAGCTCCCAATGTACTGTGCTTCACCACTGTTCTACAGGGCCAGCCCTAAATCTTATATCTTGCATCCTTCTCATCCTCAATGTAATTAGATGTTTTTCCTTTCCTCAGGTACCAGGTAAATAGAAATAAAGCCCAAACAAGCAGAAAAGACTTTGTAAATATAGGTTCCTCACTGAGGGACCAATTACAGAAAAACATAATGGCCAATTGGGAATCTGGATTCTTTTTTTTAATAAATATTTATGTATTTTGTTTATTATTATTATCTTTAGGTTTTCTATATGGCACGTGTGGTCACCAGAGAGAGAAAGAGAGAAAGTGAGAAAGCAAGCCTTTATCTAGGTCCGGCACTTGAGCCATGGTCAACCAGTGGGAGTCCAGTGCCCTAATCACCACACTACCTGCTGGCCACAAGGGGATTTGGATTTTTTTGAGTTTTGTGATATAAAAATATTCTATGACCTTGAGAAACGAGGAGATTTTATTTTTAGTTTGGTTGAACTATAGAATTCAGATCTGCTCTGTTGAGTCATGAAAGTATGAGGATTGAAGAACTGTGAGCTTTTTTCTCTAATGAGTTGTGCAACATCATTAATTTAAAATGGCAAAGCATTAACTTCTTATTTTAATATTTTTACTGTTGTGTTGAACTTTTTTTTTTTTTTTTTTTGGAGTTTTTCCTATAGAGCTCGTGCGCTCGCCAGACAGAAAGAGACAGAGAGCCAGAAAGTGAGAAATCACTCCCCAGGGGGGATGGCCACTCCACAATCCCTTCACCTCTCGGGATCATGGGCACACACACACATGCACCCAGCGTGAGTTTAAGCCACTGGGTCCGGGACTTGAACCGCAGTTGACTACATGGGAGTTCATAGACATAGCCATTACACTAACTGCTGGTCCCTGTTGAACTTTTTTTCACACTACATATTTTTAATTAAATATTTTGCAAGGTTCATGTGTGGAAATGCAGTTGCTTGCCAAATTCCAGCTGCAGATTCTTCAACCTTTTTTTGGTAATAGGATTTTTCATTTGTGTAGAACTAAACAATGTGACAGCTGTCAGACCTTAGCCATGCAAATGGCTATTTCTTTGCCTGTTGTAACAATTTCCATGACAAAGTGTTGAGAGCTTACCCTTGATTTTTAAGGACAGGTTTATAAAACATTGGTTATGAGATCTATCAGTTTAAATTTTGTGGATGTTATCAACATTTGAGATGGCTGAAACTTTTCTCCATGCCTGTCTCTTTGAGAAATTTTGTAATTCAAAGTCCATAAGAAAAAAAACAAAACTGCTTATCCTTAAAACTTAGAATGTGATAGTAATTCTCAACATACTTCCATCTTTGTGAATATTTATATTTTGGAATGGGGGAGACATGATAAAAGCTCTGAAACTAGAATTTTGGTGTGTACTGGGGGTGTTTACTAATGATTTGTGTGTATGATTTCTCTTGTAAAATAATTTGTTTTGGTTTATTGTTTCCAAAGAGTACTTTGTTTGAAGAAGAAAAATATATTTCTGGAGACTTTTTTTCCCCCTTAGCTTATTTGCCAGAGAGTGCATGCTCTCACCAGAGAAAGAGGAAGAGAGAGAAAGCACCCTTCTCTTCATTGGGGCACGGTTACACTGCAATCCCTCCATTCAGTTGGGATTTGGGGCACACTTGCATAGCACCTAGTAGCAGGTGGTGCCAGGATTTGAACTGTGCAGTCATGGAAGATCTGGCTACCTTAACCACCAGGCCATGGAGCCAGTGCCATTCTGGGGACTTCAAGGTCTCCATTTAAAGTGGCACACTTAATGGTAGCCACATTCAGAGATGATTCTCATTATGTGGACTAGAAAGTTAAGCAGCAAATTAAGAGAAACATGAACAGTCCTTACTTAGAATAGAACATGGAAAGATAATTCGTACTGGGCTCTTAATTGCCTCCATTATTTTTGTCAGTTTTTTTTTGTTTGTTTTGTTTTTTTTCTGAATCACTCCAGAAGGTGAGTTTGCACAGTCTCTATCAGTAGAGCCTAGGGTCACTCCTAATTTAAGGATCATCTTCCACTAGAGGTTAGATTGGTATTATTGGTTCCCTGATGAGTTATGTCATCTTCAAAGAAGTTGTGTCTAAACGTCTTCAGAGCAAATAGGCTTCCCTATAGCAGGCTATGCCCCTCATTGAACCTATTTCATCTGACTTCCTGTGATTCTTATGGGATATGTTCTCAAGTTTGGTGCATAATAATATTAAATATGTCCTGTAGAATTCACCAGTTACAATTATAATTGTAAATTCGATCTTCTCAACTAGATTGTCAAACCATTAATCTCGTTTCTGTTGTAGGTATTGTATTTCTGGAACAGCTGGTAGAATTCCCAGGAAATGAGATTGGGAGTTAAAGGTCTTTCTCAGTCACAAGAAGCTGAGAAAACAAACACTTACTTGCTGCATGTAATTCTACTTCTTATGAGCTCAGAGTTAGACATATGACCCCACATGAGTTACTCCCAGTATCTTGCTGATCATATGACTCCATCTGAGACTTTGACTTAGGCTAGAAGAGCAGAAGTGAAGTAGGCACTCATAAGAACCTTCAAGTATGTGTTTGAAGAGCTATTGTGGGTGTGTTAGAGAAGGGTTGTTTACTGTGTCCACAGTAGACAGTGCAAAAGGGAACAGATGGCAGATTAAGTGGTTAAAACTTAGATGATAAATGACTTTCAACCTTTAGAACAGGAAATGTGCTCAAAAGTTATCTGTTCCGGTCCTTCTACAGATGGGAAAACCAAGACAGAGGCAGGTTGAACAAATCTAGGCTCACAAAGCTAATAAGTAGTATAGCCAGGTGTATTGAGTCTGTGTCTTTATGGCTTGCATTTTGGCGTTTTCATATAATCCTCTAATCCCAATCCTTGATTTTCACAAAGGCATGCGTAGAGGCACAAATGCTCTACCTGGCAAATCTGAGGGCCATTTTTTTTTTTTTTTTTTTTTTGAGAGGTTTTCGCTATAGGGCGCGTGTGCTTGCCAGACAGATAGAGAGAGACATAGAGACAGAAAGCAAGAAATCACCCCCCCAGAGGGGATGGCCACGCCGCAATCCCTTCTCCTCCTCTCTCCTCTCGGGATCTTGGGCACGCACGCACACGCGACTGGCGTGAGTTTAAGCCACCGGGTCCAGGATGCGAACCGCGGTCGACTACATGGGAATCCAGCGACATAGCCATTACACTAACAGTTGGTTCCCAGGGCTCTTCCTTTCTGGGTTTTGTTGTTGTTGTTGTTAAAAGCCTAGTTGATTGTTTTCCTGGGGAGGAGCAAGCAAAGTGGAGTATTTTTCTGGAAGTCACTGAAACAGAATATTTACTGAGAGTTCTTTTTTTTGGAAGATACTCATTTCTTCAGCTGCATTTCATTTTTCACACTAAGGTGGTTTCCAGGTCCTTTGGTTTTACTCCTCTGCTGCAGAATTGTGATCTGGCAGGAGCTGCTGGTGCCATAGGTCACGTCCCAGTTCCCTAAATAGACCAAGCAAGAATGCTTAAGCTTATTCTTTATCTCTAACATGGAGGAGCCCAGGGATCATTGGAAGCTGCTGGGAGGCTGTCCTTAAATTGCAAATGAATTTAGAGTGGAAGAGAAAACAGTGTTTGGCACACAGTAGGTACTTGATAATTGTTGAACTACTGAATTACAGTTCTTCTCCCTCTTCTTTCTTAAGATGGATGATAGAGCTGGAAGGGCCCTGAAGACAAATTCAGCACAGCCTCTGCATTTTACAGAGTGAGGCACATGAAGCGGAAATGTTAAATGCTGGGGTCAGCAGGTGGCATGGTGGTTAAGGGCACTGGATTCCCACATGGCCGACTACAGTTCGAGTCCCAAACTTGGTGACTTGCTTTCTTGCTCCTTCCTCTGCCTCATCTCTCTGTGGTTATATTTAAAATAATAATAATAAAATTAAGTACAAAATAATTTTTTAAAAAAGAAATATTAAGTGCTAAAAGTCATGCAGCTAGTCAGACTGTGCTGGTGCTAGACTCATGTCACTCTATCTCTTAATGTTTTATTAGATTAAGCCAAGTAAAATTGACATCTCTGTGGGCTAAAATAGTTGTGCATTGGCAACTTCATACTTGTTCAACCTAATATGTTTTGAAGGCTCTCTATTGTATACATTATTTCAGTAATAGCCTTAGAACCTTGACCTTTTCTCTAAACCAAGCAAGTATACAAGGTAACTTAAGAGTAGAGTATAGCTTTAGTGTAGAGATCAAGAATACTCATTCTAAATCAGTTGACCCTGTGCTACTACACACTTGGTCTTTCTAAGTTGAAGCTTCCTCCTCTATATAATAGAAATAACATATGCAGCACTCTTAAGATTGTTTTAAAGATTGAATGAGATGATTTTTTGAAGGGCTTTGTCTAGTCCCTGACACTTAGAAGTACTTAGTAGGAATATGCTGTATTTAGTGTGTGTATAAGCAAGAGAACAGAACTCACAGACTTTAAAAATGTATAACCCTTCTGGAGAGCACCTTTGTGTTTCCTGAGATTTGTAGGGCGTACCACACCATTGTCTGACACAGATATATCTTCATATTCTCCTTATTTCATGTGCTTCTGCTAGTTATAGGGAATATGCTTGGAATGATTTCTATTTTTGAGACCTTTGCTTTGATATTTGCATGTGCCATACAAGGTCATTATGGTGGAAGTAAAGCAAACAACTGTGAGTGTGTGGAACGAGACCTCAAGATTCAGAAAGGGAGGGGACCTTCTTGGAAGTCATGGATGACTTCTCAGTTTTAAGCAGATGCCTGTTGAATAATTAGAACTCGAAGTGCTGTTGTCTGACCAACTGATTGAGTAGGTATACTCATTAAAAACTGGACCCTGGAGCCATATCTTGTGTGAGTCCATCCTTGCCTCATGGGCAGATATCTCCTCTGCCTTGGCTTGGAGACATCCATGTGGAAAGCCTTTCTCAGAAAACTCCTCATGACCCTGTGACACATGAAAAGCAAATATATTTTCAGACAGCTGCACGTTTAAAGGAAAAACTAACACCCTTAGGTAAGAATGGACTAAGTCATTCCCATTCCCAAGAAGGAACCAGTTGACTTACCATAAAAATAAATAGCTTTCCTTTTAGAGAAACTAAACAGAGGACCTTTCTCCTTCATTCCAGCATCTCCAGCCCATCATTCAGGTGTTTTCTTTAATGTCTGTGCTGCCTGCGGACAGAAACTCTGTACGAAGCCTTGTGGGAGGAGAACAAGCCCAAGACAAGCCATCTTCCATGGGGATTTAGGCAGAGGGACTTGCCATCTACTCTCTTACCCATAAATCCCTTTATCATCTTCCACCTGAACTTGCTGCTTCCCATTCACTTTTTCCACATTACTTTTGCCATGGCAAATGTAAACAAAGTTTCATCTTCAGTGGAGGAGAGTATAACACTGGTTATTTGTTGAAAAGATAAAAACTTATTAAGAGTTGACCACCATTTTGAAGTATTAATTGAGCATTAGTACCTGGAAGGTTCTAGGAGGGGTGAAAATATTTATTGAGCATCTACGGAGGTTGGCACTGGGTGAAACCTTTTACACCATGTTTCCTTCACATAGCAGCCTTACAAAAATAAGTATTCTTTCCAATTTTAAAATAAAACAATTTGAGGTTTAGAGAATTTAACTGGCACAAATACAACAAATAATTAGTGTAGCTCTTCAACTAAAGCTACGTATGTAGAGAGCAGACGAGGTAGAGGTGATCTTTAATTTCTTTATAGGCCTGTCAGGCAAGCAGGTGTTGCTATTACTGACCTTTTGAAGTTGGAAAAACGGGGGCAAAAGCATTGTGAATTTCCAGTTTATTTGAGTTTATCATGATTAGGAAATTTATATATTTATTCATTCACTTATTCATTAAAAACACTTTGAGTCTTCAGGTTCAACATTGTACTAGGCACTGAGAGGCTATGAAACAGGTATAAGACATAGGTCCTAGTCTCAGGAGCTCTTATCTTAGATGAGGAGATACGAGTCTTGAAATGTTTGTTCTTAGTATAAGAGCAGGAGGATATTGGATTGTGTAATAAAAACACACAATACATTGGGAGTTCAGAGGCCATGGAAGTAGTTAGGAAAGTTTGCAAATGTTAACCTCTCACTAAGCTCTCGTTCATACATACACATTCATATATTCTCAAATTATTGGTGCTGGTGATGGCAGAGGAGAGGTTGCTTCAGGACTTTTTAAAAATTTAATTTTTAAAATTTCGAGGTAATTGTGGATTTACATGAGTTTGTAAGAAATAATGCAGAGAGATCCATGTACCCAGTTTCCCCCAATGGTAACATCTTGCGTAAGTATAGTACAATATATACAATATGTCAACCAGGATATTGCCTTGGATGTAATCTAGATTTCTCCAGTTTTACATGTATTCATGTTTGTGTACACATGCCTGTGTGTATTATGTTATGTACAATTTTATCACATGTATCCACCATCACTGGCGAGATACTGACCTGTTTAATCACATCAAGATTCCTTCTTCTTCTTTTTTTTTTTTTGAGAGAGAAAGAGGTTTTTGCTATAGGGTGTACATGCACTCGCCAGAGAGACAGACACAGAGAGACAGAAAGCAAGACATCACCCACTGAGGATGGACATGCTGCAATCCTTTCTCTTCCAGTCTCCTCTCGGGATCTTGGGCACGCTCGCACAGGTGGCCCAGTGTGAGTTTTAAGCCACTGGGTCTGGGACTCAATTGCAGTTGACTGCAGCTGAGGGAGTCCAGTGATGTAACCATTATGCCATCTACTGGTCCCTTGTTCCCTTATAAGCACACCCACCTCTCCTGTCTCCATTCCTAACCCCTGGAAAACACTAATCTGTTTTTCATTTCTGTAGTTTTGCCTTTCCAAGAATATCATGTAAGTGGAACCATACAGTACATAACCTTTTGGGATTGGCTTTGTTACATTCAGCATAATTTCCTTAAGATTCATTCTTGCTGTTGTGTGTATTAGTAGTTCCTTTTTATTGCATAGTAGTATTTGTTGCTATAGAAATAAGTTTGTTTAGCCATTCATTTATTGGAGAGATAGGGGTTATTATTATTTTTTAAATGCCAGAAGGCATGTGCACCTGTCAGAGAAAGAGAGCAAGCAAGTGAGCAAGTGTGCATGGACATACCACAATCTTCCTTCCATTTCTGCATCTCATCAGGATTTGTAGCACATGAACACATGTGACCAGCATATTTTTCAAGCCTCTAGAGCTGAGATTTGAACTGCAGTCAGCCATAAGAAACCTTAACCACTAGACTCTGGGGCTGACCTGCATTAAGTTTATTGATAGTAGGAACAGGATTTGTAAATAATACATGTATGTAGCATAGTTGGGTCTAACCTCGGGCAGGCAGAGCTTGAAGTCTGAGTCTCCATCATTCATTTCTTGGGAATATTTTATTCTTTCATTTAACACTCATTCAACAAGTATTTTTTGAGCTAGTCTTTGTGCTACCTATATTGTATGTACTAAAAAATAGATGAGTTAAATTATCTTTGTTGACTCATGGGCTTCAGTGGCCTACAGCTCTCAAAATACATCTTTCTTGGAAAACAACAAGCTAGGAGTCTAGGCTGTGGTCCTCATTTAAGCTTCTGTGAACTCTGATTGAACTCGAGAATTAAAATTTGGCAGCTTTACTTTCTTTAAGTCCCCTGAACCAATTCAGACTTTTTGCAAGTTTTCATGATGATGATGAAAATTCTCATTAAAATCTTAAAAAATAGTCTATTGAATTATTTTGGCAATAGAATTGGAGGAAGTTTCTGCAACATCTGCAACAATTGTTTACATATCTACTTTTTATAAAACTGTTAGACAAAAATGTTTACTTTTTTTTTTGATAGAGAGATTTTTGCTATAGGGTACATGTGTTCACCAGAGAGGCAGAAAGAGAGATCTAGAAAGCGACAAATCACCCCCTGGGAGAATGTCCACTCTGCAATCCCTTCTCTTCCATTCTCTTCCCAAAGTCTTAGGATTTTGGAAACAGGCTCCCTTCTCTTCCATTTTCTTCTCAGGATTTTGGGGACCCACACACATGTGCCTTGTATGAGTTTCGAGCTGCTGGGTCCAGGACTCAGACCGCAGTTGGCCACATGGGAGTTCAGTGCCTTAACCACTACACCATCTGCCATCCCCCCAAATGTTTACTTTTAATAAGGTATTAGGGAACCAGCAGATGACATAGTGATTATGTTGCTGGACTCCCACATAATCGACTACAGTTTGAGTCCTGGACCCGCTGACTTAAAACTCATGCTGGGCATGTGTGTATATGCTCAAAATCTCAAGAGGGGAATGGAGAAGGGACCATGGTGTGGCCGCCCCCCCCCCGCCCCCAGGAGGGGGTGATTTCTCACTTTCTGTCTTTTTTGCCTCTCTCTCTCTCTCTTTCTCTCTCTGGTGAGTTCACGTACTCGATAGCAAAAATCTCTCTAAATAAATAAAAAGAAGGTATTAGACTTTGTTAGATAATGGTTAAGGGAAATGGTGAAATTCCACTTTTCCTTCTGTTTTCCATCTCTGAAGGGGATTCATTTCAAATGCCTTCAAGCAAGCTGTGCTGGTTTGCTGGAGCCTGTCCTGAAACTGTCCTCTCCACTCTGGTAATTAATGAATGTCTTCACTTCAGTTTTGTTTTAAATTACAAAAAAATCTCTATCCTCAGGTGAGACTGAATTCCAGAGTGGACCTCATTGCAGGAGGGTAATCAAGTCCTTTTCGCCTCAGTGACCATTTATAGTGGGGATTTCACTGTGGAATTGGTGTGGAGGTTCTCTTGGCTTAAATGGTCCTTTTCTATACGTCCACTTCTTCCCTTCCTACCTTGAAACTTCTGATTGGTTGAAGTATGAAATAATACCCAAATAAGATACTACATTAAATACATGCAAATGACGAGGTATTAAAGCAGGTAGCCAAGGGCTGTGGTATGACTAACTAGTGATTCCCAGGACTGATAGAAACTAGTTCATAAATCTGAAGATGTCAGCTCTGTGGAATTGTGCAAAAATTCAAGATATGATTTTTATGTAATTCTTTTTGTATGTGTGTGACCATTAAAGGCTGACAATTTTCTTTGCCTCTAATGTGCATCATTTAAATAAAATGAACATATAATAAAGTTAAACTCTGTGATGATATAATTTATTTCCGTTGTATCTCAGCCTAAACAGTATTGACATTTGAAAGCCATTATTTTAGGAAGTAATGTAATTATGGACCCTGCATTTTGAGTGAAAAGTATTGCAGCCTAAATAGTTATTCATGATCTTGTTTTCTTCTACTTTTTTCCTAAGGAAAAAAAATGAGTCAGAGAACACCCTATCTTTAGATTAGTTTTTTTTCCCTGCTGTTAATTTGGTTATTCCTTCTTGTAAGACATCCAAGAGGCTAACCACACTTCTTTTTTCCCTCTTAGTGGCTTTAGAAGAAATTTTAGGTGTTCAGTGGTTCAGCAGCCCTGAAAATTCAAGCTCTGTTTTCTTATCTTTCTCCCCTCCACCACCATTTTTTTTCTTTTTAAAATTTTGCCAGAGGGCATGTATGCTTTCTGAATAGAGACAGAGATAGAGAAAGAAGGAAGGAAAGGAAGTGAGAAAGTCCCCCTGACAGTTAATGGTCATGCTACAATCCCTTCTCCTCTATTTCTCCCTCCTTTTGGGATTTTGGGCATGCAGTCGCCTGTACACAACATGTTTCGTAAGTCACTGAATCTGGCACTTGAGAGGCACAGTTAGTTGGTCATATGAGATCCAGCTGCCTTAACCACCACACCACCAGATGGCCCAAAGTCTATTTTCAGACCATTGCATTGTACTGTCTTTACCATTAAAATTTGGTAATGCAATCTCAATTTATCTGAGTTCATCACACGGCTTTCCTGGAATGTTTCTTTTCTCCTCTCACTGGGTCTCTTGGCAAAGGAATTCTCCCTTGGTTTAAGAAAGATTAGCTTCCAATGAGGATCTGAAAGTTGATCTTAGGACATTGTCCCAGGTCACACCAAGAAGTCTGCCATGGGACACATGTCCCAGGGCTGCCATGGCTGAGTAGTGCCCATCCAATAATAGAGGCTGTCTTTGGCCTCCTCTCCTTGGGCTGCTTGAAGAAATCCAGTCTGAGAAATTTTGTGGGCAGAATCCGAACCAGAGGTTAGAAAATGGGCCAAGTGGGACCAGCAGTTAGCGTAATGGCTATGTCGCTAGACTCCCACGTAGTTGACCGCGGTTCGCGTCCCAGACCTGGTGGCTTAAAACTCATGCCGGGCACATGTGCATGCATGCCCAAGATCCTGAGAGGAGAATGGAGGAGAAGGGATTGCGGTGTGGCCATCCCCCGGGGGGTGATTTCTCGCTTTCGGTCTCTCTATCTCTCTCTGTCTGGAGAGTGCACGCGCCCTATAGCGAAAAGCTCTCAAAAAATAAAAATAAATAAATAAATAAAAAGAAAATGGGCCAAGTTGGAGAGTAGACAGAGGTCAGATTGAAAGGGATAAGAAGAACCACAGACTTATAAGAGTACATACAACCTGGACCATTTAGAGAATGACTCTACTTTGTGAAACTTCTGTCTAAGAAAGCAGTGTTGTGTAGAGGTAAAGGACATGGACATTGAACTGGACTACCGGCTAAAGTCATACTGCCATTTACAGGTTACTTTGCCTCTCTAAGCTTGTTTCGTTGTCTGTAAAATAATTGCATCACCATGTTGTGCGAAACTAATTAAAGTGTTTAGGGTAATGCTTGACATGTACTAGGTGGTATGTAAGACCTTGATAGTCATGTTTTTACTATTAAGTAAGATGCACTAATTTTGCTTGGGTTGGTTTTCTGTTTCTCATCAAGAATAAGGGTGTAGAGGCCAGGCAGTATGGGAAAGGTCTATGTTTGCATCCTGAGACCTCTATGAGCACACCAGGAGGTGGGTCATGGCATGAAGACTCTTTTGGGGATACCTGTCTGTCTCTCTCATGGAAGAAAAAAACTTAAAAAGGAAAGTATGTAAAGATACAGAGGAAAAAAAGTTTTGTATTTTTTTCCCCTGGTCTCTACTCATCACAACATAGAATACTTCTGTGATCCCAGGTGGTATTTTTCCCCTACACACTAAGCAAGCAATCAGTTCTTCAGCACATACCACTGGGGCGATCTTAGATTCAATTCAATTCTGACTGTCTACTTGAAAATAGTATTAGACCTCACAGGTTGAGGGCTGAGTCCCACCAGACTAACCCTGCTTCAGAGACTAGTCTCAAGTAATAGGTTGTTATCTATACTTCTGGCCAGTCACCTATAAATTGGGATTTCTGCTGTGCTCTACCTCCTCAGAGGGAAGACTCATTTCTTAGAAAGAAGAAAAGGTTTAAATTCATTCAGGGGAACACTTTACTTGACACTTATTGCTTTATTATAAAAGGATATTACAGGCGATACAGAGGACATCCAGATGGGAGAGATAGGGTAAGGTATGGCAGATGGAACATGGAGTTTCCATTCCTTCTCTGGGTGTACCAGCCTCCAGGAACATTCAAGTGTTCAGATATCCAAACCCAGTCCTCTTGGGTTTTTATGAAGGCTTCATTAGGTAAGCATGATTGATTAAATCCTTGATCACTAATGATCATCCTCCGAGGAGGTTGTGGGCAGAGCTCAAAATCTCCTCTAATTACAACTTGGTCTTTCTTGTGGCCAGCCCCCATCCTGAGCTAAGGGCTGCAGCCGCTGGTCATTTATTAGCATACAGAGGTATTCTGATTACTCCCCAAGATTCCAAGAGTTTTAGGTACTTTATGGTAGGAAACCAGGACAAAGACCAAATATATATTTCACAATATCACAAAGGAACAGTTAATCTGATTGAAAATGATTAACTCTTTAGAAGTTTTCGATTCACTTAGCAACCACCCATCTGAGCTTTATATAATATTATAAATTGATTGCAAATGACTGAGAACTGAATATAGTAAAGTTTACATATATATATATATCATATATACTATGTATAGTATGCTGTATATTTGTGAGTATATATCATCCTATAATATATCTGTAATATATAGAATGTATATTCTTTATTTTAGATGATGTGTGTGTGTGTACAAGCATTTGTATGTGTCTATCCTGTTTCTCATCACTAAGCTTAGGTGTAATTAGACATTATTAAGTACTTGCTCATATATAGGTTTTAAGTCTCCATTGGTGGACATCTGCAGAAAGCTTTGCTGTCTTCTGATGAGCTCTACAGCCAGGAGGGCTAAAAAGATGCAAGAACTGACTCTGCCCTCTTAACTTCAGAGCTATATTTCTCTTTGGTCATCACATTTGCTCCACAATTAGTACTGAGTATGGATGCGATGGAAGAGAAGGTTTAAATTCCCTTTGGTATAGAGAGTCACTTGCAGATTCAAGTCCCAACTCCAAAACCACTTCCTGGATAGCACCATCAAATAGTTGCTACCTCTGCCCCATCTCCCTGCTTGGTAATTGCTTGGGAGTCAGGGAAAGA
>NW_006159609.1:2874741-2891044 GCF_000334495.1 Tupaia belangeri chinensis
GATTATTTAATCATAGCCTACACTGTATGAATTAGACTTGCAAATTTTACCCCAAAACTCTTGATAAAATAGGTATTGTTCAAAGTATTACCCGGTAAAATAAAATTGGAATCAGAATTCTGTAAAAAGTAAGACCCATACTTATGCTAAGAGGAACTTGGGATTCTAACATTTAACTTTCCTATCAAAAACAAGTCTGTGTTTTAATTGAAATTTCATACTTTATCTTTAAGGTCTCCCACTGATTGTACAGTTTGCTGTTTTTATTTATTTATTTATTTTGTCTTAAATTCCATTCTCTCTAATATAAGAGCCTGGGCCTGTTTTATTAAACCCTTCTGTAATTTGGAGGCTCTATCATCACCTTGAAATCTTCCCCTTCCTCTACCTTTCTGCCTCAGGAACAAGTCCAGGTTACTTGTTAATTACATTCGTGAGCCTTGGTAGCAGTGAATGCGGTCTGGGAAGGCAGGCTTGCAGTACAAGCATGTTATTAGTCACACCCACATAGAGGCATATCTCGACCGAGAAGGCCAAGTAGCACAGATATTTACAGTAATGGTCAAGAGTGCCAGTGGGGCGGGACCAGCAGTTAGCGTAATGGCTATGTCACTGGACTCCCATGTAGTTGACTGTGGTTCGAGTCCCGGACCCAGTAGCTTCAACTCATGCCGGGCGTGTGTGTGTGCATGCCCAAGATCCTGAGAGGAGAATGGTGGAGAAGGGATTGCAGTGTGGCCATCCCCCCTGGGGGGGGGTGACTTCTCACTGTCTCTCTGTCTTTCTATGTCTTTCTGGCAAGCGCACGCGCCCTATAGCAAAAATCTCTCCAAAAAAAGAAAAAAAAAAAGAGTGGCAATGTCAGGGTTTTTTACCTTTCCTCAGTGGTACAGATCACATATTCTTAACCTGATGTGAGCCCCGTGTCTGAGTGTCAAGGGAAAGGTAAGACTCAAGGCTACCCACTTCTGCTCTAGGGAAAATTACTCAGAGCACAGATGCTAATTACACTGATGGTGGCTAAAGAATGTCCACTTATTAAATGGAAGACAATGTACTCTTGTGTATGTACAAGTATAGACATCCCTTTGTCTTTCTTTACTCCACCCTCTCCCAAGTACCATCTTCTGCATTGAATTCAGTGTGTTGACATGTGATTTGTATGAAGTCTGTCCCCCCAATTCAAGTCTCACCTCTTTCTAGATCTTGCCCTATCTCTCTTCACGTCTCCTGTAATCACACAACTGACATTTGAATATACCCTGTTGTTTTCTTCTTTCTCCTTGGCAAATATGTCCTCTTCCTAGCCCTGTCAAGGAACACCTGTGACCTTGGGTAAGCCACTGAACCTTGCTGAGCATCAGTGTTCTTTCTGCCTGTTCTCCCTACTCATTTGGTTGTTGTGAAGAATGCCTGTACTAAAGTACAGTGTAAACCCCCAACATTGTGCAAATAGGGTGTTTTTGTTTGCTCTCTGTTGCTTAGTAACTCAATCTGGGTAATTTTAAAAGAATATAGGTTTATTTAGCTTATGTTTCTGAAGGTCCAGGGCTGAGGAGCTGCATCTGATGGTGAACCTTCTTGCTGACGGGAGCTTTCTGAAGAGTTTCCAGGAGGTGCAGGGTATCACATGGCAGGACAGAGCAAAGAGCATGTGTGTATCTATTTCTGTGTGTCTGTCCTTATAAAACCATCAGGATTCAATCATGGGGCCCTCCCCCACCCCATGACCTTAATCCTAATCACCTTCCAAAGGCTCTACTTCTTAATCCCATAGTCAGATTAAGTTTTCACTCTCTTAATCCCATCGCAACCAAATTTTATTACGTGAATTTCCAACCATAGCAGGGAGCTCTTTTTATTACTATGAGCCCAAATCTCTTGACAACAGGAACCGGGTCTTACTGCTTCATAATTGCTTCTGTTGTATCTAACTGAGCCCCAAACACAGGACCTTCTCAGTAAGAAAGGAAAGAAGGAGGATAGGAGGGAGGGAGGAAAGACAATGAAAAAAGAAGACTTTGTCATTGCCTATTTTCCTAATTATTATTCTCTCCTTCACTATCACTACACCTTATGAAAAGTGTTGAGTCTTTAAAAAGCTTTTTGCACTGGCCAGCAGGGTAAGTTATTTCCTCCAGTTGTCTGCTTCTGGATCTCTCTCCCTCAGCATGGTGGTAGTATTGGCATTCTTTTTGTCATTAGGCTTTTTTTTTCCATGAGAGGGGGGAAAAAAAAGAAAGAAAGAAAGAAAGAAAGAAAGAAAGAAAGAAAGAAAGAAAGAAAGAACGAACGAACGAACCGGGACTACCTGAGAGGTCAGCATCCACATGCCTCGTTTTACAGATGAGATGAAACCAAGGCTTTCAGTCATTAGTGGCAGAACAAGGACCAGAGCCCAGATCCTTGGCTGCTCCACTGGGCAGTGCACAGGCTGACTTTAGCTAGTGAAGTGTCACTGATCATTTGTGCCTGCCTTTGGAGGTGTTTTAAGGTTTGACTAATACTGTAGAACTCGTTCCCAGATCAATGCAAAGGATTTTTTTGTTGTTGTTCATAAGGGTTTCAGAAAAATAGATTTGCAGATGAAACATCATGCTGCCTGCCAGCTTTCCACACTTTGTTTATTTGCTGCTAAATTGGGATTATGCAAAGAATAAAAATCCCTCTCTTAACTGGTGGCATCACTCATCCAATTTAACAGTGTTCTGTACTGCAAAGTCCAGCATTTTGAGTATGCAGGGGTTTGAGGGAAACCCCAGATCCTTTTTGCTTCTTTGTTTTCATTGGTAGGTTCTTTTGCAGGATGCCGTATGGTTCTCTTTCCTTCATTTCATCACTGCTCTTCCTGGTGTATTGGATAGAACTTTGCAGCTAGGTTGAGTTGTATTAAGATCCTGACTCGGTTGGTACCAGCAAATGGTGTAATGGTTACATCACTGGACTCCCATGTAGTCTACTGCAATTTGGGTCTCAGACCCAGTGGCTTAGAAAGAAAGAAAGAAAGAAAGAAAGAAAGAAAGAACGAACGAACGAACCGGGACTACCTGAGAGGTCAGCATCCACATGCCTCGTTTTACAGATGAGATGAAACCAAGGCTTTCAGTCATTAGTGGCAGAACAAGGACCAGAGCCCAGATCCTTGGCTGCTCCACTGGGCAGTGCACAGGCTGACTTTAGCTAGTGAAGTGTCACTGATCATTTGTGCCTGCCTTTGGAGGTGTTTTAAGGTTTGACTAATACTGTAGAACTCGTTCCCAGATCAATGCAAAGGATTTTTTTGTTGTTGTTCATAAGGGTTTCAGAAAAATAGATTTGCAGATGAAACATCATGCTGCCTGCCAGCTTTCCACACTTTGTTTATTTGCTGCTAAATTGGGATTATGCAAAGAATAAAAATCCCTCTCTTAACTGGTGGCATCACTCATCCAATTTAACAGTGTTCTGTACTGCAAAGTCCAGCATTTTGAGTATGCAGGGGTTTGAGGGAAACCCCAGATCCTTTTTGCTTCTTTGTTTTCATTGGTAGGTTCTTTTGCAGGATGCCGTATGGTTCTCTTTCCTTCATTTCATCACTGCTCTTCCTGGTGTATTGGATAGAACTTTGCAGCTAGGTTGAGTTGTATTAAGATCCTGACTCGGTTGGTACCAGCAAATGGTGTAATGGTTACATCACTGGACTCCCATGTAGTCTACTGCAATTTGGGTCTCAGACCCAGTGGCTTAAAACTCACGCTGGATGCATGTGTGCTTGTGCCCAAAATCCTGAGAGGAGACTGGAGGAGAAGGGATTGCAGCATGGCCCTTCCCCAGGGGGTGATTTCTTGCTTTCTGTCTCTCTCTCTCTCTCCAGCAAGTACATGCCCTATAACAAAAATCTCTCTTAAAAAAACAAAACAAACAAACAAACAAAATGACTCTATTGCTTAGAAGCAATACAGGTTTAACAACCATGAACTTGGCTTTCCTCTGTGCAGTACAGTTGATAGTGCCTACTTTGCTGGTTTGCCTCACAGACATAGAAATAATGTGAACAGATGGGAAAAGGTGGTAGATAGAGGATGATAAAATATGTGTTTCTTCTCCAGCTCTTTTACCGTGTCCAAGTTACATCAAGTAATTGTATTAGTTTAGTTTTCTTTTATCTTCTATAATACATGCACATAGCTTTTAATGTTATTAGTATTCAGAAAAAGCATTTTGATTTTCTGTACAAGATCACATTCTTTCTTGCCATTTTTCATCTGATTTTCCAGGACTTGGTTGAGAATTTTCAGAAAGTGTATAATTTATCCCTTTGGGATATTTTCCTTCTTCCCGACAAAAGGAAAAACCACTAAGTTGGACATCATTTCTAATTTTAAATTGCCTTGTAAGAACTGTGGTTTAGTTGGTTTAAAGAATGGTTTCTCAGGGGCAAATGTATTTATTTTTCTGACTGCAAAGATTATGTCACAAATCTGAACAGCTATATATATTTTTTCCTAATAAGGCAAAGGCTTGGAGATAGTTTACTTTCTCACTTTTTAAATAGAGAAACCATTTCTTGAAATAAACAAATATATTTTTGTGTTTTTGAAATGATACTATAAAGTGAATGTGGTACTTCTGTGGAATTTGGTATAAAATATCTCCAAATATTGAGTGGCAGACACAGGTTGTATGTTGAGAATACGGACGAGATAGACATGATGGGTCTACCTTGAGGGAGAGCTCAGGCTTATAATGGAGACAAGTGAGGAAAAAAACAATTGCTATGGCGGACTTGCAGATAGCATGGTGGTTAAGGCATTGGACACTCTCACATGGCCGACCACAGTCCAAGTCCCGGACCTGGTGGCATGCTTTCTCACTTTCCTTCTCTGTGTGTGTGTGTGTGTGTGTGTCTCTAGTCAAATTAAAAAATAAATGAATGAATAAATTAATAAATAATTCTTTAAAAACAAAACAAAACAAAGATAGTTGCTATGTGTCACAGAATCTTGGGAGACCACAGAGGAGACTAACCCAACTGTGATGAAGGGGCTAGACTCATCTTCCCAAAGGAGGTGACACCTAGACTAGGTCTTGAAAGATAATTAGATTTAAGAAACTGCAGGAGGGCCTTGCAAGTAGAGGGAGCTGCATGGTCCAAAGGCACAGAGGTCTCTTTCTTTCTCTTATGAACATAAATAAGTAGGGGGCTAGACAGTGGTATGCTGATAAAATAGTGCTCTTGGAGCTGAACCATCAGAAGGGGTTCTGGATTTGCATCGAGAGAACTTCCTGAGTGTACTGGGCTCACATATGCCCGTGGTCCAGGCCTGGATGAAGCTAGAGGTGGTTGTGGCTTCAAGATACATAGTTGGGGATGTTGTCTCTTTCACTTTCTCTCATGGAACAAAAATTAAAAACCTTAAAAAATAAAAATAAACTTTTTTTGTTTTGAGAGGTTTTTGCTCTAGGGCACGTGTGCTCGCTGGAAAGACAGAGAGAGACAGAGAGACAGAAAGTAAGAAATCACCTCCCAGAGGGGAAGGCCATGCCACAATCCCTTCTCCATTCGCTTCTCAGGATCTTGGGCATGCACGCACACACGCCCCATGTGAGTTTAAGCCACGGGCCTGGGACTTGAACTGTGGTCGATTATATGGGAGTCGAGCGGCATAGCCATTATGCTAACTGCTGGTCCCAAGAAAAATAAACTTTATAAAAAAAGAAAATTTGGGATATAGGGAGAAATGGAAGGAAACTAGAGAGCTGATCTGGAGGAGCTGGTGTAACACTGAGGGATTTTAATTTTAATTTTATTCAGAAGGCAATGAGGAGCTGGTCAGTATATCTCTCAGGGAATCTTACAACTAAAGAAGACATTAGAGGTCAGAGTCTAGCACGTCATTTTACAGATGTGAAAACTGAAGGCAAGGACAGGGAGGTGAATTACTCGTGGCCAAACAGGTAATTAGTGGCAGATAATTTCTGTCTTTACACAGTAAGGAGTGGGGTGTGAGGTCACAATGAAATTTCAGTACTGACTTTGTGAAGGCAGATTCTCACAGGAATGTTTGGCCAAGGATTTATTATGGGGACTGCATGGTTTAGGTTAATGACCCCAGCATGCCTTTTTGCATATTACTTCCTTTAAAGGAAAGGCTATCACTAGCTAGACTACTCTTTGGCTATTTTTAGGCTGTGGTAGGGGGAATTAGTGGAATTCCTAAGGTCACTCCAGCTGTTTTCTGCAAAAGACCAGCAGAATATTTCATGAGATTTGCTCATTAGGGTTTTATCCTTCTGTGAGGCATTGAACTGAATCAAATCCAGCCTGGCCTGGGAAATAAATAAGAGAACTGGAACTTGGGGAAAACTATATGAGGCTGGAATGGTTGGTTCTGCTATTTAATATTGGGTTGTTGGAAAAGTCATGATGCATTTTTGCATAGAAAAACATTAAAAAAGCCATGAATTTTCCAGTAATTCAATATTAATGTCAAATGCAGTCACAGATATGGTTGGTTATTTCTCCCATGTCCTCCCACATAATGAAAGTCTTTCTGGAATATGACAAATGCCTTGAAGGATGATTGGATTTTGAAGATTCAGGAGTATCATATAGGTAGAGTTTAGCATGGTATCTTGGAGAGGTAGTGCTCACTTGGGAATATCACCTCATGAGCTCTTCATAGATAACAAGTTAGATAATCC
This sequence comes from Tupaia belangeri chinensis, assembly GCF_000334495.1. Taxonomy (NCBI): domain Eukaryota; kingdom Metazoa; phylum Chordata; class Mammalia; order Scandentia; family Tupaiidae; genus Tupaia; species Tupaia belangeri. The sequence goes on from NW_006159609.1 coordinate 2,881,426, forward strand.
CTAAGACCCCTTTGAGGAGAGTGCGCCTGTGGTTATTTGGCATCTACAAGTAGAATACTACTCCCTTTTTTGTAATGGACTATGTGAAGGCAGGTAAAATGAAAGCATTCTTCATTTCTTCTTGAGTGTACTATGAAGTATCCCCTCCTCTTATCCCAACTTCCAGTGTCTCTTTGCAGCTCACGCTGTGTTCGAAGATGAATGAATAAATGCAATTGTAGAGTGTTTTGTAGTTTTTGAGATGTCTTTCCATACAGGGTCTCATTGGTGCCCTGTAGTGACTCAGCAAGGGAGGTGGGCAGTAGCTGGTCTCAGTTGAAGAGATGAGCAGACCAAGGCCCAGGATAAGTTGCTATGTTTGTGGTCAACAAGTTAGTAAATAGGGACCAGCTATCAAACCAAATCTTGTGACTTACAATTTTATATTCTTTCTCTTTCATAAAAGGGCCAAGTTTCTCCTATAGCACGAGAGTCATTTAAGGAATGCCTTTAGAGGAAGGTAATGGGGGTTGTAAACACAACAGAGAAATGAAGGAAAATCCACAGCATGGGATTTCCAAACACGATGGAGTAAAAGGGAACCCTGTCAGGCCCAGCTGTGGTGGTATGCACTGCCAAGATTCTGGGTTTCACAGAAGGGAGTATGTGGAAGGCCCAGGTTTGAATCCTGGTCCAGTCTAAAGTCTGGGCATGATGGCATGTACCTATAATCCCAATGACTCGTGTAGGCTGAAGCAGGAGAACTGTGACACTGTGAAACCCTGTCTTTGAAAATTAAAAAAAGAAAAAAAAAATTGAGGTCCAGCAGGTAGCATAGTGGTTAAGGCACTAGACTCCCACATGGTTGACTCTGTTTTGAGTCCTGTACCTGGTAGCTTGATAATCACACCAGGCATGTGTGCATATGTGACCAGAATCCCATGGCAAAAAAAAAAAAAAAAACGAACTTGGGGGCCAGCAGGTGGTGTGGTGGTTAAGGCATCAGACTCCCACATGGCTGACCACATTTTGAGTCGCCGCAGACCCTGTGGCTTAAAAATCATGCTGGGTACCTGTGCATGTGTGCCCAAAATCCCAGAAAGGATAATGGAGGAACAGGGATTGTAGCATAGCCATTTTCCTGGGAGGTGGGCAGGGGGCTGTAAGTTCTCGTTTTCTCTCTCCTTCCTTCTCTTTCCTCTAGGAGGAAAAACAAACAAACAACTAAATAAAAGCTTTTCAGGTGGTGCGTGGTGCTAATGTATAAGAAGGAATTCTTCAAAAGTTCATGGAAAATGTGTACTGGGAAAAATCTATGCATGGATTTCTCTTTGTAGAGGGTCATCAAAATAAACTTATACTTTAGTTCCATTTTTCCATAGACCTTTCGCAGTCCCCTCATATAGCCAGTTTGGGTACCTCTGACTTAGTACATTTGGAGAGTCCCTTACTCTCAGGCTGGGTAGGAATGTCTATGATTGTACCCAAATGAGGTTTTCTGTAGTCTTTTTTCAGTTTGAGTTGGTGATGGCTACAGTTCAGTTAACTTTATGATCCTGGATTTAATTCCAGCCTAGTTAATAAATCAGCTGTTTCCTCCACTCCTTCTAAATTTGAAACCTAGAAAATAATTACATCTAGAATTCATCCTTAATTACTTCTGTTATCAGTGTGCTACTTTCAGGAAAGCTATGAGATGCAGCCCAGCCCATTTATTAGTCCCTTTACAAATTCTTACTTACATCGAAACTGAGTATGTTTTGGAAGACAAAGGAGGTCTCCTGGGGGTGTCCTAGCTCTAACATTAGGCAGCTGTATGACCTTCAGCTGTTGGTATAACCTTCTTAGCTCAACCTCATAGACATAAAGAAGTAATTATGACCCCCGTATTCAGTTGTTACTTTGTTTCTTGTGTTTCCTATTGTCACAAATAAAAAACAATTGATACACAAATGAGTATTTATAGCTTTTTAATTTTTTTTCCCAGTAGGACACATAAATGAGAAATTTTCATCCTCCCCCATGGCTGGGGGATAGCCATGTGGCAATCCCTTCTCCATTCTTTTATCGAGATTTTGGGCACACATGCACCCAGGGTTATTTTCAAGCCCCTGGGTCTGAGACTCAAACCAAGGTCAGCCATGTGGGAGTCCAGCGCCTTAACCACTGTGCCACCTACTGGCCCAAATATGTGTAACCTTGTTTAATTACAGTATTCTTGAGCCAGTCATCAGTTGTTTCTGATCTACTGAGAATCCTTTGTAACTCTAAACCCAGCCAGATATCCATAAACTATGGGAATATTTTAGAAAATATGGATTCCTGGATATCAGCCCTGAGGATTTTTATTCAGAGGTCTTGAGCAATGTCTGTGACTCTGTTGCTGATCAGTCATATTTGAATACTAGTATTTTATTGAAGCAAGCATAAATACTTAAAGTGATAGTACTCCCAATTAAGACATCACTATAGGGTCTGCAACTGACATTTCTTCAAGGAAACCCTCTCTGGCCTCAAGACTACATGAAGCTCCCTGGTTAAAAAGTTCTTTATCCCCTGCTCCTCTGCTTTGTAGGACTTCTTGGGCTTATTCAGCATTTGGCCTCCTTTCCAGAATGTAAGCTCTATGAGGACAGGAGCTGCATACACTGTCAGAACTCTCAAGACGTACTCCTTACCTTCTTCCAAGATTGAGATCTAGACTGTGGTGGATGCTGCCATTCCCAGGACAGAGGAAGTTTCGCTTTGGCTTTTTTCATCCAAGGCAAGGCTCCTGGTGTTCTTCAAGCCACGTAATCAGTCAGAGTCCATGGATGTGTTTGACTTTTACCGCAGCTTCATGCAATGTCAGTTGTATCCTGTTCGACTGTGTCTTAAAACCCCTTCTTGATTTTTGATCAAAGGTAAAAAAGCCTTGTGTAGATTGCCACCCCTGCTCTAGATTTGATCTGAACTTTCAGCCTAAATGTGAAGTTTAAAATGAATTTCCAACTGCCCATTTTCTGAGCCCCTTTCTTTCTTTACTGTTCTTGTCTCTTGGAATCCTGATACAAGAAAATGTAGATTAAATGGGTGGTTGTAGCACATTTATCAAGACTGAAAAATGTGGAAAAAGTCAGGTTTAAATTTTCTCCCCTGACAATTGAGATCATCGTGACCCCAGTCATTGTTGCCCTGGACTCCAATTACTAGTCTTCCTTCTGAGCTCCTCTCTGGTTTCATGGCCCTGTGCTCTGCCCACCTCTCTGATTCAGCCCTCAGGGCTCCCCTCATTTTATCTTCTTCCCAAATCCCTGTAGCCCTCCCAATGCTTGGTTCTGCCTCCATTATTACTGTGTTGTACAAAGGCTATTCATGGATATTCTGCCTTCCTCACAAGGCCTATGACCATGTCCGTGGTTGGGGCTTAGTTGAAATGTTTGATCCCTTTGAGTACTACAAGTTTAAACTTCAGGCCCCTGAATAGCAGAAGGAGCCAAAAGTGAACTTTTCAGAAATGCAAAGGCATTCTCACTAGTTTCATATATGAGATAAGGGGTAGAGGAGTTGTCACATGTAAGTAATCTTTCACTGTCCATCCTCTTCCTTCATTCTTTGTTGTAGATTACCAAGCCAGCTTCTGAGAGACATCAGCTGTCAATTGTATCAGCCTGGACCTTGGGGAAATGAGCAAAGTAGAAAAAGGGCTTCCACCTTTGGAAGAATTCTTGTAAAAGTGAAGACGTTTTATCTTGAGGGTGGCTGTTAGTTTTGAATCTCTAGTTGTTCCTTTATGAAAAATAAAGTAGAAACTTATTATTGGATAAAAAACTAATTCTTTTTTATTTCTTCTAAATTCTTCCATTGAGTTGTTTCTTCATAGATTAATACCATTCGTTCATCCAGCTAATATTTTATGAGAGGCCACCTTGAACCAGTCACAAGGCAATTGATGATTCTTTTCTCTCAAGAAATCCAATTTAGGCAACACATTAGGTCAAGTGATTTACATGCTTTCTCCCTCTCTCTCTGTCTCTCTCTGGCATAGATTACTGAAAGCTCTGACCATGCAGAAACATGAAGATATTCATGCAACTTTGTTTCCCAACAGGACATGGGCAAAGTTTGCTTTTTGTATAAACCATTTTGATGTAGGCATACAATAAAACATTCTGGTTGAGTTAAAACATATGAAATTCTACACATATGGACTATTTAGTTATTGTGTCTGGTTCCAGCTATCTGTGTCATTCTAAGAAGCTAATGAGCTAGTATAAACACCTGCATATTGACACAGGTATCTTTTTCCCTCTGTCCCATGCTTGTCCTCTTTTCTTTGTCTATCTCTAAGACAAACTCCAAAGGCCCAGTCATTTCCCAATTCCTAACAAGTTGTACAGAGAACGAATGCCACGTTTGAGGAGGAATGTATATATCCCATAGGAGGTGACAAAGATGAACATAGAATGCACAAAGGGAGGAATAGCAGGGTAAAAAGAGGCCTAGGAACCAGGAATCCTGGGAACTAGTCCTGTGTCTGCCCCTAGCCAGCTGTGTGGCCCTTCTGAGCAGTAGCGGAGTGGTGATACAGTGAAAGGTTGAAAATAGTTGCTATAGAATCTTAAACTTTGAAGGGGCCAGCAAATGGCTTGAAAGTTAAAGCAGTTGAATCCTACATGATTAACTGTGTAGTTTCAGTCCTGGACTCAGTGACTTAAAAAATCACACCAGGCGCATGAATGCATGTACCCAAAATCCCCAAAAGAAAAGGGATTGCAGCATGGTTATCCCCACCCCTCCTTCCCCCAGGTGTGATTTTTCACTTTCTCTGTCTTTCTGGCAAGCACTCACACCCTATAGCAAACAAAAAAAAAAAAAAAAAAGAAAAGAAAAGAACCTTAAACCTTAGGTTCAGATCATGTTCTGGTCGAGTGACTTTGATAAATGGTTTCTCTTCCTGAGCCCCATTATCCTCATCTGCATGATGTGGAAATACCTTCCTGGATGGTCCCCGTGATAACAGAGATCACATGTATACTAGGAGCACCACCTGCTCATTTTTCAGTCAAGAGTAAAATGACCAAGATCATGAAAGGTTTAGAAAACATCATGTGAGGGAGGGTAACTCTTGTGGTGTAGTGGCTAAGGCAGATGGATCCCACATGGTCATCTGTGCGGTTCAAATCTTGGCCCCAATAGCTTGAGAAACAGTCCAGGTTCATGTGCTTGTATGCCCCAAATCTTGACAGAATGCAGAAACAGAGGAGAAGAAATTGGAGATTGCCATACCCCATTGGAAGTACTTTCTCCCTCTTTCTCTATCTCCCTGTCTCTCTTTGGCAAGTGAATGTGCCCTCTGGCAAATTAAGAAAAGCAAACAAAACATCATGTGAGGAAAAGTTGAGGGAAGAAAGTTTGTCTTCCTCTCAACAAAGACTCAAGGAGAGCATGACATCTGTCTTCCTTTTAAATGGTTACATGTATTGGAGATTTCTTTTAAGTTGTTACATATACAGGAGTATACCCTAAATGTGGGTCCATAGCACAGGATGAAATGGAGCTCACAGGTGGAATTTACGGGCAAGTCAACTAGAATGCAAAGTGAACCTGAGAGTGGAGCAGGGCAACAGTAGCTTTGGCTGTGGATACCCTGGCAGCATGGGCCTGGTAGGCTGATGGCCGCCCATCTGCTATATTGTGGGGACATCTTTCTTCTGGGAGGGAGGCAAGCAAAGATTCTCTCATTCTCACACTCAACTTGCTCTGTGCTAAGATTTTTGTAAACCATCTATGGATTATTCCATTCACCCTTAGATGCCACTGAGATCTAGGAAGATTACAAAGCATTTAGTTCATGCATGATGGTTTTTGTAAGTATTACCACTGGGGATGAGTCTTTTCATGGATCAGGGCTTTTTTACTGCCATGTGTCATTCTTCCCAACTTAAGCATATTTGTTCTTGCTCTCCTCCTGCTACCCAGATTTTCTTTCAAGCCTTCATTCTTAGTGTCATGGGACTGTCAGAACAATTTCCTTCTCTTCTGAAAGCCTCATCATGTGAGAGTCACTACTTACACGAGTTTTCCTCCCCTTCCTTGGGGTCTGTAAGCTTTTGTACAAGAATAGCTATCTGGGAAAGGAGAAGATGCTATCTGGGCCCCTCCTTGCAGCAGGGGAAAAAATTCTGTTGTAACCTAGGATTTAACCTGGCTTTGGTCTGGCAAGATGATTAGAATCAGGGCTACAAACCCAGCTCTTCTCTTTGCTGGGATCAAAGGTAAACATCAGCTATTTGGGACCTTGGTTTCTTTCTCCAGTTAACTTTCAGATAATTGAAAGAAAAGTGTTGGTGGTTAAGAAAAGCCAGATCCTACATGGCTGACCACACAGTTTGAATTCTGACCTCAGCGGGGTGCATGTGTGTGTGTGTGCCCCAAATCCTGACAGCATGGAGAAATGAAGAGGAGATTGTGGTCTGTCCACACCCCATTTGGAAGTGCTTTCTCTTTCTTTTTTTGTCTCTCTATCTCTTGCTGGTGAGCATTATGTACCTCCTGGCAACTTGGAAAAAAAGGAGCATTGACTTTCACAGATGTGATGTGTCAGGGCTGACACAGAAAATACGAATTAAGTACAGTTCACATTTGGAGCTCTTGTATTTCCTTCCCGTGCTGCTGCTCCTGCAGCTGCTCGTTTTTCCTTAGTTCTCCACAATGCCCTGCATTCTCACCAGAGCCTCGTGGTAATCTCCATAAGGAAAAGAATACACTCGTCATGCACAGGAGTTAACTGAGACTTACAGAAGTCATATGCCTTACTCATGCAGTCATGTGGAAGACCTGGAGCTGAAACCTGATGAATAAAATGGACCCGGTGTTTCAATTATGGGCCCTAGAGCTAGGTTCATGTTAAGGGGAAAGCGAACACTCAAGTCCCTTCCATTTGTTTTAATTTATTTTTTTATTCCATGAATACTTGAATGCTGAGTAGATGTGAGGCACAGTGGCAGGTGCTGGGCATACAAAGCACTCAGACTCACAGTTGTACAACTTACATTGTTTTCTCCCTTGTTCTTTTCCCACTTGAACTTAAAAACAATCTCCCTTTGAACCAGATGACAGTGTAAGACCTCACTGGGAACACAGGTTCCAGGATGCATCCTCAACTCATTGCCTTGCATTTGAGATCAAAGGAAGTCACTGTGTATGAAAGAAAAGAAATAACTTAGAAAGCCATCTCCTGGTGATGTAACATATTTAGATTGTGTTTATTAATTCATTTACTCATTTACTTATTCACATTTAGAAACTCACAGTTCAGTCGGAGAGACTGATGTCAGACAGTTACGGCAGAGGAGGTGTGTCTACGAGGGAGAAAGCTTTTGTATTAGTCAAAGTCCTGCTTCAGAAGTATCGTGTAACGCTCTTACATCTTCAGTGGCTCCCAGCGATGAGCTAGCAGAAATGGTCCAATGCATGTTCCTCGGAAAAGTCATGATACATTTTTGTATAGAAAAATATTTATGACTTTTCTTATGACTCAGTCTTCCTCCCAACCTCTTTCTCTCTCTCTCTCTCTCTCTCTCTCTCTCTTTCTCTCATTATTCATTTCCCTCCTTCCTTTCTTTCTCTCTTTCTCTCTCTCTCTCTCTCTTTCTTTCTCTCTTTCTTTCTTTCTCTCTCTCTCTCTCTCTCTCTCTCTCTCTCTCTCTCTCTCTCTCTCTTTCTTTCTTTCTTTCTTGTCTACCACTCGACTAGGTTGGCCTTGCTTCAGGTGGGTCAAGTTCAGGTCTGTTCTTTTGTCTCTCTGAGAACCAGATTGAAGAGGCAATGGATATCTGGGGCAAGCTCTTCTTGTGGCCCAAGATAGTACAAGAAGCCACCACAAACCACACAAGCGCATTTACAGTTTCTGCTTGCATCACATTTGTGAACATTGCATTGGCCAAAGCAAGTCACAGGTCATGCTTGGTGTCAGCAGGCGAGGGATGAATTCTCTGCCTACTCCAGGGGGACCATATTCTATTACTGGGAGGGAGCAAAAGTTAGGAACAATAATTGAATCGACTGTAGCTTTGACTCTGGCTGTGAAAGTTACGGACGTTACAAGTACATGAAACTTAAAAAAGGAAAATGAGATGAGGTCTTGAAAAATCATTAGGAGGGGGACCAGCAGTTAGCATAATGGTTATGTCGCTGGACTCCCATGTAGTCGACTGCTGTTCAAGTCCTGGACCCGGGGGCTTAAACTCATGCCAGGTGCGTGCACATACATGCCCAAGATCTTGAGAGGAGAAGGGAGGAGAAGGAATTGTGGCATGGCCATCCCCCCACCCTCCCGGGGAGTGATTTCTTGCTTTCTGTCTTTCTGTCTCTCTCTGTCTTTCTGGCGAGTGCATGCACCCTATAGGAAAAAAAAATAATAATAATAATAATTAGGAGTACCAGCAGGTGGTATAGTGGTTAAGGTGCTGGACTCTCTCTCTCTGTCTCTTTCCAGCAAGCACATGAGCCCTATGGCAAAAACCTGGGAAAAAAAATCATTAGGAATAGGGCTAACAGGTGGTATAGTGATCAAGGTGCTAGATCCCATATGGCTGACTCCATGGTTTGAGTCCTGGACTCAGCAGCCTGCAAAACATACTGGGTAAATGTGTGTGCATGTCCAAAATCCTGAGAAGAGAATGGAGGAGAAAGGATTGTGGTGTGGCCATCCACCCAGGATGATTTCTCACTTTCCCTGCCTCTATGTCTCTCTGTCTCTCTCCAGTGAGCACACATGCCCTATGCAAAATAAATAAATAAATAAATAAATCTTAAAATAAATTGTTAGGCATATTTGTATTTGAGTAGTTACTGAGGGTAATATAAAAAGATCAGGAAAATAAAACAAAGATTGTAAAATTATCTGTCCATGAAGTCTATACTTTATGAGGAGATGAGAAAGAGATGTAGTACAAAAGAGAAAGAGAAAATACTGGGTTTTTGGAAAACTCATGATATGTTTTTATATAGAAAAATGCATCATGACTTTTCCAGTACATAACCAAATTCAATCCAAGACAACCCAACATATAACCAAGTTCCAGCCAAGACAACTGAATGTATAACCAAATTCATTTTTATTCATCAGTATGGTACAAAAGTGTGAACTCATAAAGGAAGCTAGCATGTATTTTTAGTAGCTGTTTTTGGTACAGGATATAAGTATGTACTGTTTCATATTCATGTATTTTGTTGACTCCTCACTACCTGTGAGTCATGTCCTAATGTCAAGTAAGTACAGATGAGAGATCTGAGCCTGAAAGTGGTCAGTAACTTAGGGGAATATTTCTTAGTAGGTTTATTTTGCAAGGAATTTATTCATAAAATTCACTCACTGTTGTACACAAGGCTTTTTATTCTTTAGTCAGCCTGCTCTAAAATCTATGAAACACAGGATTCTTGGTGTCTACTGTATGTGCAGCACCACACTCGTTAAGAGGGCTCCAACTATCAGAGCAGATAGTCTCCGAAGTCTGACTGGCATTCTTCAGGTCTCACCTCCTTTCATTCTACATGTATTTAAGATGCCTCAAAGAAACAGGATTCTCAACCATGGTACTATTTAAAAATGCTTGCTTTGACTCATGGAGTGTTTTGATATTCAACCTCTCTCTTT
>NW_006159609.1:2891075-2900460 GCF_000334495.1 Tupaia belangeri chinensis
TTCCCTGGTTTATACACACACAAGTAAGTGTTCTTTGCCCTCAGGAACAAAGGGAGACAGCTTGGTGGGTTCCTCTAGGTGCAGCAAAAGTTAGTGGTGGGGCTGGATGGAGAATAACAATTGCCATTATTCTCACTGTTCCTCCTACTACCTCTTCCTACTGGGCCTTCTGTCAAAGATACACCACCACCACCCCCCGCCCCCAATGTTCCTACTTGTTAAAGAGGTGAGCATTTAAAATTTAAAATGATCGGGGACCAGTGGTTAGTGTAATGGCTATGTTGCTGGACTCCCATGTAGTTGACTGTGGTTCGCGTCCCGGACCTGGTGGCTAAAGACTCACGCTGGGCGCGTGTGTGTGCGTGCACAAGATCCCGAGAGGAGAATGGAGGAGAAGGGATTGTGGTGTGGCCATCCCCCCTGGGGGGTGATATCTTGCTTTCTGTCTCTCTATCTCTCTCTGTCTGGGGAGCGCATGCACCCTATAGCAAAAACCTCTCAAAATTTTTTTAAATGGTCGTTTCTAATTTCTTACCTATATTTATTTGACAACTGGAATCACATCTCCCTGGTCTCCCTGACCTTGAGCACAACTCTTTACCTCTTATCCCAGGAGTTTACAGAGAGAGAGAAAGAATGAGAGAAAGAGAGAAAGAGAATGAGCCAGCAATCTGGTTCCTTTTTGTGATCATCCTTTTCTCAGGTGGATGGTTAAACATTGACAGGCATTTTTGTGTGCTCTCCACCCTGGCAATCTGGAATTGGGTTGAAGCATGTTTCATGACCCATTTGCCATTTGCTCAGGAAGCTGGCAGAACTGGTTTGCTGATCTCAGAGACCATCTCACATGGTCATTTGAAAATGTTGTAGTAATGAGCAATGCTTATAGGAACTGCCTCTCACAGTCTGGTGCATGCTGTCTCTTGTTTCTGCAGGTGGGTGATGCTCCAAAGCTTCTGCCTCTCATCGAGGTGATGGTGACAAGAGCAGAGAGAAAATGAACCGTGTGTGAGACTGATCCAGGGAGAGGGTGTGCTACGAGTACCACTGCAGGAGCAAGTCACCTGCCTGGCAAGGAATGCAGCGTCCCTCTGAGAACCCTTTCTTCAGGAGGTCATCCAGCGGACCATTGCTTCCTCATGGGAGAGGGCACTTAGGAGCTTCCTATCAGCTGCTGAAAACTTTTGCTGAGCCAGAACAAGACTTTTGCTGTAGAACTGAACAAGATTTTATTTGATTTCATTTTTGCATCTTTTCATTTTCCTCATTGCAGGCTTAGTCGGTCAGCCCTGAGAATTTTAAGCCATATTTGTTACAATTACTTTTGTATGTACTTCTCAAAATGATTGACTTAAGCTTCCTGACTGAGGAGGAACAAGAGACCATCATGAAGGTTCTGCAGCGGGATGCCGCCCTGAAGAGGGCTGAGGAGGAGAGAGTCAGGTAAGGGGCCAGAGAAGTCTTTGGGCAGAGGGAAGGAAGAGGCGTCCATAAGAAAATGACAGACTTAAAAAAAAATTTTTTTTCCAACCATAAGTGGCAGTTCTGACTTAGAGCCTGAACTTGTGGGTTCCAATTTTAGGTTTACTTCCTGGACAGAACTTTTTCTTCCTTGATGTCTCTTTATTTATCCATTGGATTTTGGCCAGCAATAGCATCTTGATTAAAACTTAACTCCTTTAACTTACTAAACACTAAGTGAAAAATGAAATATACATAAGCATGTGCATACATCTGTATCCATATATATATATATATATATATCTGTGTATTTACATCCACTATTTTTAAACTGAATTCCCTTTCCCTTTTTTTTACTGAATCATGAATCAAATTAGGGTTATTTTTAATTTCTAAAATTTTTAAAAGAAAATAATCGGAGACATAATTCACATCGCTGCATGCTTTCAGAAATGTTGGAACTGGTTTTAAGAGCAAAATTAAAAGTACTCTCTGGCTGAGCCAGTTTTTTATTTGACTTAAGTCCCATAAAGAGTGGAGGAAACTTTGACACACTGTCCTTGCTGGGTGGAACCCAAATGTTCCATGTCAACATTCCTGACACTTTCACTCACTTTGGTGGTAGACCAGGAGGCTGAAGAACTGGCCTCAGTTCAGGCCCTGCTATTTATTGCCTGTGTTTTCTGGCCTTTGAAGACATTGAAATGCTTCCTGAATGTAAGTTAGTAGAATTAATTTTAGGATCCCCATCCCAGAACTCATCCAGAAGAAGCATAAGACATGTTCTTATTTCCTGGATAAAGAACCATGAATAATGAATTTATTTGCACCATTTCTTTTATTTTGACCCTAACTGAACATGGATGCTTTATAAAAGAACATATTGAAATTCACTTCAAGCACTACAGAATATCTGATCATGGCTTCTAAGAACAACTTGTATATAGAAAGTACTGAACAAGTTGCAAAGGGCTGAACATGCTCATTGATTCTTATGAGATCACACACTCTTAAGAAGCAGGTTTGAGATCACACACTCTTAAGAAGCAGGTTTGAGGGAGGAGTGGGATATGGTGGGGTATGGTTACCCCATTTGATGTGTCAGAAAATTTACTGAGATGAGTCAGGTGACTTTCCCAAGCTCACATGACTGGTAGGTGTTAGAAGTGCAGGGGGGCGGGGGCGGGGGAAAGAAGTGTGAATCAGCCCCCACCCGCAACTTCAGATCTTCATTCACTAACTCCACCTCCTCTCCCTGAGAAGACAATGGCAACAGGCTGTCCTGGGACCAGGTGATGGAGAAAGAGTTGCTATTATGGTGTGAGGGACACAAATTGTGAAGTGACAGATGGTGGCTATAGGTGGTGAGGATCATGCTCTTCCCTATAAGTCACTTGCACCTGGAGGGGGCACTGCTCCCCCTTTTCAGTAAGTGGTGTGCCTTTGACAGTAATGCTGCATCAGAACCCCTTGGGAGCATTAACCCATTCATAGTCGATAAAGCTCTTTCATGGTCTCACCCTCTCACTTTCCTCACAGCAAACCTGAGTCTTGGCAAGTCAAGGACTGTTACTCTCATTTAGGAATAAGGGGAGGGAATAGCATAGAGAAACTATTAATCAATGTTTCCACCATAATGGCAAGTGAGAATTCCTTTATTCTCTCAGAAAACAAGATGGAGAAATTTGGAAAGAAAGCAGCAAAACTGGGACTGCACAAAATCCCTTCTCTTTTGTCTGTAGGATGTTAGACTATGGGTTTTGGAGAGGGACACATACTTCCATTCCTGCCATTTCTGAAGGTGTTGTTTATGGGCTGAAATTCTTCCTCTCTAGCTAGCCAGGTTACAATGAGAGATCCATTCTTTCTCTCCTTTCTATTTTCTTGGCCTGTGGGATACCAGCTTGCTGAGTCTTCTCTGTAGTTCTGTGATTCTGAGTAGAGTGAAGGTGTTTCTTAGGCACTTGCATTGGTCAATGAAAATATACTCAGGAATGCAAACTTCTGCCTGGAACTCAGCTTGTAAGGGTTCTCCCTTCTCCTCCATTCTTTGGGATTTTGGGCATGCACACAAACGAGTCAGGTTTTCAGGCCACCAACTCTGGGACTTAAACCATGCAGTCAACCATGTGGGATCTAGGTGCCTTAATCAGCACACCACTGGCTAGCTATGGAGGACATTTTAATTAGGCACCAAGCACCTCTTGTGGTCTTGGGCATCATGATTCCAGGACACTGGGGAGGAGTGACAGTGTGCCCTGACTCAGGGCATGTGATCAGGAAGCCCATGACCCGTTGAGGATACAAGAGGCCTAACTGTGGCCTGCTCCACACAAGAAGAGTCTTGCTCTGACTGCTTCTTTGTTTTAGGAGTGATGGAACTTGTAGTGATGGTTCTGAGGCTATTATGCTCCTTTCCTGGTGAGACCAGAACCGAGTCCCTGGTCTGTGAAAATGCTACTTCATTGGCTTTTGCTTATCAGCCCCATTCACTATAATACTTAATAGTCCCTCAGCTGTTTGTTTTTGCCTTTTCCATCAGAGTTATAGTTCAACAACTCTGGAAAGGAGTTTGTTGTTATTGTTTGTTTTCCATATCAGTCATTTTGTAGATAAAGAAGGCAAAATGACTAGCTCAGGGTCACATTGCTGGTCAGTGTCAAAGCCATGATAAGAAAAGCTCTTGATCCAGTGCTTTTCTGCCCCATGCTGTTCATTGCTGTGCCTCTTTCAGAAAGGAACAGTAAGGTTTCCATCATGATGCAGGTAAAGAGATCCCCTGCATGAGCCTTGGAGTCAAAACTGAGTTCAGTTCCCATTCCCACCACAGATCAACTGTTGTTCATTGGGCAAGTTACTTAACCTCTCTAAGCCTCAATTCACATACTGGGAATGACCATAATACTGAATTCAAAAAATTAAAGTCAGGATTGGGACCAGCACATAGTGTAATGGTTACATCGCTGGACTCCCACATGGCTGACTGATATTCAAGTCCCGGGCCTGGAGGCTTGAAACTCATGCCAGGTGCATATGCGTGCATGCCCCAAATCCTGAGAGGATAATGGAGGAGAAAGAATTGTGATGTGGCCATAACCCATGGGGGTGATTTCTCATTTTCTGTCTCTCTGTCTCTCTAGTGAGCACACATATACCCTATAGCAAAAATCTCTCCCTCTCTCAAAAAAAAAAAAAAATTAAAGTCAGAATTAGGTAAAATAATTCTTCATCTTCTTGGTACATTATAGATGATGCATGCATTTTAATTTTCTTACTCACTACCCTGCTTATGCTTCCCAAAAAGGAGAGAAGACTCCTGTAAGTATTCTGATTCCTCAGGAATAAGTTATGGCTAAAACGCAATTATTTAATGCAGTGAAATTTAATTGAGCGCCTATCAGGTATAAGGAACTACTTTGATGAATGTTGTAAAAGGGAATTCTAGGGTGATTTAAAACATGATCTTAGCTCTCAAGGAATTAATTATCTAATGACCTTATCCATTTAATGGATTAACAAGTTCAAATGTAAAATTTCAGTATTGTAGGACTGGTCCAGTGGCCTAGAGGTTAAGGGAGTTGGATCCCACATGGCTCACCATTCAATTAGAATACTAGCCCAAGTAGCATGAAAAATATGCCAGGCGTGTGTTCATATATGCACCAAATCCTGGCAGGATGGAGAAGTGAAGAAAAAATTATGCCATGATTATGCTGCACTGGGGTGTGCTTTTTCCTTCTTCTTTTTCTTTCTGTCTCTCTGTCTCTCTTTAGTGAGCTCATGTTCTCTAGCTTATAAACAAATAAAAATCTTATTTTGTTTCCCTATCATGATTTTACATGCCTCCTTGTTGGCATGTTGCTTAGAAACACCAAGTATGTAATTAGCCTAAATAAAACCTCATTTAAAAGGCAAACTTGCCTCTAAAATTCAGACTGTTCTTTCAAATGCTAAGTTTTCATGGACTTTGGAGTATGAACTCCCTTAGCCATAAGGACATCTCTAATGGATTATAGCACTGCTGCCCACAGAACCAGACACTACTTCAGAATCCTTTTCAGTATGGCTGTAGATCACTTTGGACATTGGCATTGAAATCTTTTTGCCATTCCTGATAAATCCAGTGCCTTGAATTCATACCCATCGTAACTGAAGACACTTTGAGATGATTTAATTCCATTCTGATTTCACAGATAAGGAAAATGAGTGTGGTGCTGAGGAAATGTCCAGTTTCCGTATCACTCAACCTGATAATGGTAGAACATGGACTTGAATTCAAAGGAATATCTGCTGTGGTGTTGAAAATAGTTGCAGGTCATTGTTGCCACCACAGTGTCTTTCATGCAGCCTCTCTACATACAGCTGCAAGTGCTGGGCCCAGTTTTTATGTCATCTCTACCCAGCTTACTTCCCTTGCTCCTAGGTGGACATTTCATAGACCAGCAGTGAAACAAACATCAGGATGGATTCTTATTTTCTCTCCCACTGCTGCCCTCTATCTCTGTTTTGCCCTCCTTCTTCCTCTCCCACCCTAACCCCTCCCTTTTTAAGAAAACAGCACTATACATACATATGTAATTTTAGTCTTTTATGGCTTGAAAATGACACACCATAGAGGTGGTGTTTCCTGTGCTTTGCATCACCACCAACAGGAAATCGCTGTACATGTCTGTCTGTGCACCACCACCAACACCACATCCCCCATCCCCATGTACACACAACCACATCTACAGCAATGGATGTTGTTGCAGTAGATACCATCTCAACCACCACCACATCTGACAGTTCTCAGCTGCCTCCTTAAGACCTAGTTTCTTTCAAATGAAGGCAGTTGTCATGAAGAACTGATTTCCAGGACTTCTGGTGGTGTTTACTGTCCATGTGAAGGGGGAAGGGATCAACATTTGTCAAGGGATTGCACTGTACATGGAACTTCACAGTTCATCCTTAGAACAGTGCAGCTGAATCCACTGAACAGATGAGGGCATAGGGCTGATGACGGTGTGTGCCCTGCAGGATTGGAACCCTGCTGACCCAACTCTAGAGCCTGTGTACACACCATGCTGCCCCTCTGCAGAGTGTGATTCGTGCTGTGTGCCCGATACAAGAAACACATGTTTTTGTCCTCAGCTTTTCACTATAAAAAATCTTTGCAGTTTACAGTAAAAAGTTAGTTTGCAATAGGAAGAATGAAATGAGATAGCCATCTTAGACACTGAAATTATTTTTGGCCCTCTGAGGCAGGATAAGGTAGTGGAAAGAGCGTTGGCGGGTAAAAAAAAAGAGTGTTGGCTGATAGGATGGCTTCCAGTCCCATCTCCATTTGACCTTGGGCAAGCCCTTTAACTTCTCTGGGCCTTAGTTACCTTACCTAGAAAGTTAGGCCATTTGTATCTATCTAATGTTCCTTCCAGCTTTCACATTCAAAAGGAACATATAAGAATACATGCAAATCATGCAATATAAGCATCTTTCCAAGAATGTGCTGGGGGTTTAAAACAATGAAAAGTGGGAGAAAGGACTGGTCAACCTCTCTGTCCAGGCTGCTGATTTTTACTAGCCACTGTTGTCTAGGTAATATCAACAAGGTCTTGCCTGTTAGGCCTTTGCCTAATCATGTTGAGTAGCTGGAAGCTGAAGTGTGCATATGTGAGCACAAGGAGTAAAGTGGGTAGGCAGAAGGAAAAGTGTTGAAACTAGTCTGGAGGGCATCATGGCCCTCTGACCTTCCTCTGTAAGTGCTCACAGTCTTTCTGCACCATTTGGGATTGACATGGGCAGCTGGGACTATAGGGTGAATTTTCATGCACAATTCTGAGCATATGCCTGGTACATGATAAGGAATGAATGAGTGAACAAATCAAATGGGGGTTTGATATAACCCTTAGCATACAGAGGAGGCAATATGGCCATATTTTGTAATTGACTAAATTCTTTGTATATCATGGTGGAATTTTAAGGATTAAATGATATACACGTCAAGCACAAGCATACAGCTCAATAAAGAGCAGAGTCTGGGGACCAGCAGATGGCATAATGGTTACATTGCTGGGTTCCTACATAGTCGATCTGGTTTGAGTCCCGGACCCAGTGGCTTATAACTCAGGCCAGCACGTGTGCATGCATATCCAAAATCCCAAGAAGAGAAGGGATTGCACCTTGGGCATCCCCCCTGGGAGTGATTTCTCACTTTCTGTCTCTCTCCTCTCTCTGGTGAATGCATACACTCTATAGCAAAAATCTCTCAAGAAAACACACACACACACACACACACACACACACAAACCAAAAATAACATTCTGTGTAAGTGTTGTCAGAAGAAATAGGGGAATGGATGGAGAATGACTAAGTGTTCTGGCAAGATGTATCTTCTCTCAGCTGAGTATGCTTCTCCTGCCTTCCTTCCTCGTTAGGAGAAGATACTGTCTTTGTGATAGTCTATGGTTCACCTAACCTCAGCAATGACAGGATCTCTCTATCTCTTGCCTGACTCAGACTGGGGTGACTGCTGAGCCTTTATTAATTGATTGATTCACTCAACAGTTACTAAGTATTAGCTCTGTGTCAGACTCTGTGTTAGGTGCTGGCATTACCAAGTTGATTCAGACATAGGCCTCACCTTCCAAAAGTTTGCAGAGTCCGCAGATTAGTGAGGAAACAGGTGAGCAAATGGAGCATTGGAACAAGGTATGGCAAGTGTGTAAGTGAGTGTGGAAAGGGAAAACCCCCTGTGTCCTTGTGAGTCAGTGAGGGTGTCACTGGGGAGGGGATGCTTGAGCTGGATTGAGAGTGGGGAGCCATGTGCTGGATGTAGAAGCGAGGAAAAGACTTCATATTTTACTGTTCTCTTACCGAAATCCAGGCACTGTTAAATACTTTCAAGTAAACACCTCAATTAATCATCTTGGAAGTCCTGAAGTCCCCCCTTTTTAAAAAAGAATTATTTTATTTAACTCCATTTAAATATATATTTAAAGAGAGAGAGAAGGAGAGAGAAAGAAAGGAAGCTGCGAGGTCTGGGACTTGAACCATGATTGGCCATGTAGGAGTCCAGCGTTCTTGACCACCACACCACCTGCCAACCCTCTTATTTTTCTCTTTCTTTACAAACAAGGGGACTTAAGGTGAGAAGAGTTTGATAACCTTCCCAAGGCCACAACCAGGAAGGGTCAGAACTGGAATTGGAATCTAATTTTGGGAGACTCCAAAGACCTTCATCTTTGTACCAAACTTTCCTGCTTCTAATGTCTACAGAGGTCTTGAAAGAGTAATTTGAAGAGTAGTAAGTCATGTATACTGGTAAGGGGGCCATGAGAGTAAGTGCTGGGAAATGAGTCAGAAAGGAAATCTGTGCCACGTGATTAGGGGTCTTGTTTGATACCCTTTAACTCCATTAGCCTTGCAAGAATAGCCACTGTTTTGCAGACACTAAGCACACATGCGCTGAGTACAGGCCCTGCCCCCAGGAGCCCATAGTCTGTCCAGGGAGAGGTGGAAGGATTTTTCTCTTCTGGAATTGAACTAAGACTTGGTCATTTGAGAGGGAGGATGCAAAGTGTCCCCCAGTAGCCCAGTGGTAATTGTTTGCTCCGCTGAAAGCCTTAGATGCTGAGAAGCCATGAGATGTTTCTTAAGAATTGTGATCTCTCTGGTTAACTCAGAACCATGTAGTGATGACACTATCCCTGTTAGGATTTGGAGATTGGCCTGTTACAATGTGTAGCCAAGGGTTTTGATTAGACATGTTTAGGGTAAGTCACTTCCCCCTAAATAATTGGGAGAGGAGAGGAAATTCTAGCAGAGTGTTGATTCTCGGAAGGACACTGCAGTCAGGCTTGGGAGAGAGGAGACATCCTTGCTAGACCTGGGTAACTGCCTTTCCTGTTTTCCCCACTCCCAGGACTGCCGCAATGCTACGTTCACA
>NW_006159609.1:2900491-2908518 GCF_000334495.1 Tupaia belangeri chinensis
TACCCTCAGACTCAGCTCTGCTACTACCTTGACCCATTTGTGTTCTCTGACTAAAACACTCTGAGTTTTTACTTAGGAAGTGTACATGTTAACTTGAATGACAGTCATAAACCCTCTTAGATTTCTGAAGTACATTATCTTTAAGAGTTCAGAGTTTTCTTAAGTTTTTTTTTTTTTTATCCCATTTCACTCTAAATACATCTCTATGAGTAGGAAAAGACAGACTTTGTGATTCTCATTTTATTTATTTGAATGGAAAGATGCAGAAGAGAAAAGACTTGTCAAGTAGAACAGTTTTTTCCAGCCAGTGTAAATTAGGAAAATTTTAGGAAGAAAGTATTGGTTTGTTCTTTATGTTATGGCTTATTAATGAGCGTGAATTGTGGAACCCTTAAAAGGAGTATCTGTACAAATGGAATACTCTGCTTTTAAATTTGGTGTTCCCAGATTCCAGCCTGCTTTTTCTGAGTTTATTCTCCTAGTATTAAGCACCAGGGACATCATGCTCACCACCCTTACCCTCTCCAAGCTTCCAGGAAAGTCTCCAGTAAACTCACTTAAAATGGAAAGGACTGATGAGCTGATAACTATCCCACCAGTTATTCGTCCAGTGTTTATTAGGTGCTAGGCTTGTGCAGAGGGCTGTTTGTATACATCAGTTTATTTAACCGTCATAGCAACTCTATAAAGTGGGTTACTATTATGAATCCCTTTTGGGGGCATTTGCATTTGAACAGCGGACACAGAAGATGGTAGCCAAAAGTGAATCTGCTCTTAAGACATTTCAGGCATCCTATGAGGATCATGGATTAAACCTTGAAATGGAAAAACAAAAACAAAAACCCAATGTTGGCTTTGGCTTCTCTGGCTTTTCACTATACATTTCATGGTCATGGGAGAGGTTTGTGGGATCTCCTAAAATTTTGAGAGCTTCATTTTGGCAGTATATTTACACATTTTTTTAATGCACTATCATCATGAGCTCATTTATTTACTGTGATTCTCAGTGAAGTAAAACCTTTCTCCTTTTGTAGACATTTGCCTGAAAAAATTAAGGATGACCAGCAGCTGAAGAATATGAGTGGCCAGTGGTTTTACGAAGCCAAGGCAAAGAGGCACAGTGATAAAATCCATGGTGCAGATATCATCAGAGCGTCCATGAGAAGAAAGAAGCCCCTGGTAGCAGGTAAGTTCCTTAGGCTAATGTACTTAGAGCCGGCATTTGTCTGAGGAGGAAGAGCTGGGAGAAGGGGAGAATTTCCGAATATTTTATGGAAACCTGCTGAGAGAAATCATTTGGAGATATGCTTTGCGTAATTTGTGGCCCTCTGGTTTAAGTCCCATTGTCCTGGATTCAGATGGATAAGGGCAAAGCTACGTGACTCAGTGGTGGAGAGGAACATGGGAACCCCTTTTGGTGCCATGTTGAGTTGTGGTAGTATACATAATTGGGGTTTATAAGGGATCTCACTTATTTCTTTTTTGGCTTTTAACTCTCGAGATCTCAGAACTTTCTGAATAAGGTGAAGGGTTTAGATAGAAAGAGGTCAGCCTCCCTGTCAATGGTCTTGACATCTGGTACTTCTTGAACCAACAAGTATATTCTTTAAGGGACTGTAAAGGCAACATCTTGAAGGCTTATTCTGAATTCTGTTGCGTTCATGAAATACTTACTTAGATATATTATCTCTAATTAACTCCAGATTAATCAATATAAACCCCTATTAAGATCTAGCCTGCACTCAAAAAGGAAAGTAGATAACACTTTTTCAACATCTGCACTATAGTAAGTATTTATTATTTCTCATTGTAGCAGCAACCCTGTAAGGCAGGTATTATTTTCTCCATTTTATAAATAGGGTATATAAAGTTCAGAAAAGTGAAGTAACTTACTCAAAATCATATAGTTGGCAAATGGCCAAGCTAGGATTTCAGAGTCTTTCCAACTCAGTGCCATATTCTTTGCATATAAAGACTCACTGCTTAGCATGTACAGTGTATTGCTTGTAGCCCTCTTGGTTTTGAAAGCCATTCAGACCTTCAAAAATCTTTTTTTTTGAGAGGTTTTTGCTATAGGACGCATGTGCTGGCCAGATAGACAGAGAGAGACAGAGAGACAGAAAGTGAGAAATCACCCCGCAGAGGGGATAGCCACGCTGCAATCCCTATTCTAACATTCTCCTCTTGGGATCTTGGCATGCACGCACACACACCAAGTGTGAGTTTAAGCCATCGGATCCAGGACTCGAACCATGGACAACTATGTGGGAGTCCAACGACATAGCCGTTGCATCAACTGTTGGCCCCCAGACCTTCAGAAATCTTGAGGGGCTGTCATTTGTACTGGGGACTATATCCCAGAGTGGGCACATTGCAGATGTTCAGTAAATGCTTGGTAGTCATGGTGCTCTGTCTCAATAAGAACTTCCCGCCCCGAGCATCCCCTTGTCCTGCACATTCAGTCTTGATCCTCCTTCAAGTCAGATTAAACCTGGGCAGTGAGAATTTATCTTCAGTGGTCTCTGGAGTTACCTGTACATTTAAAGATACACCCTTGTTCTCAGGAGACTATTCTTGAGGAAGCTAACATGGTAGGAATCTACTGACTTTTCTCATAGATCTAATTCTTATCCTGAGTACTTAGACTGTGATTGCTTTGGTGCTCATGAAGGCCTTGAGGTTCATTATGAGCCTTCGGTGATAAAAGCTTATAAGAGAGTTGTAGGTCTTGGGGGCTACAGATAACCTTTCTATCTTATTGTTTTCTATTTCAGCAGAGCAGAGTAAGGACAGAGCAAATGAGGCAAAAGAAAGCTGGGTGAATAATGTCAACAAAGATGCTTTCCTTCCCCCAGAGCTAGCTGGTGATGTAGAAGAGCCAGAAGAAGATGCAGCACCAGCAAGCCCAAGGTAAGACAGAACTTAAGGAGAGAGCGGCTGCATGTGTGTTTCATGGCTTGTTTCCCATGATTGGGAGGCTGCACTTCTTCCCTTCTGGGACTGTTTGTAATGCTCTGTTATGCTCTACATCTGTAGAGGCCCTGTTGGGTAGAGATTCAGACACCCTGACAGTAGCTACTAATTTATACAGTAACCTTGCAGTAGAACTTCTTGGGTTTTTATTTTCTCAGCTGTAAAATGAGATAAATAATGTTGCTATCTATTTTACTGAGAATTCAGTTAGCTAGTGAATATAGACTTCTTTTTTTTTTTGAATATAGACTTATTTTAAAAATTTTTTCATTTATTTCTTCCATGAGAAAAAGAGAATGAGAGACAGTACCCCTAACAGATCTTCATGCCACATTCCACCTTTAGTCTCAGCCAGCCTGCATCACAGGCACACAATATGGTGGATTGTGAATACAAATATCAGGCCAATGTTCCAGGCATGTTTTCAGGCATCTCTCAGTGTATGAGAGAATTCAGGACCCTGATGAGGACAAAGCCTGAGGAGTTCTATTTCCCAGTTTCCTTAATTTTTAACAAAATTAAGAATGGCCAGCAGCTAAAGAATTTGAGTAGCCAGTGGTTTTTTAATAATCTTAAATAAAATTAAAGCGTTAAGTGGTAATTTCTTCCAGAACCAAAATTGCTGTATTTTTTTATTTGTAGTGAAGATTTTCCCTTAGAGTAGAGTGAGAGTTACTCCAAAATGAATGTAGTGGAATAAATCATTTCTGAGGAAGAGATGAATTATGATCAGATTGTAAAAGTCTGTTGCAATAAAAGATGCTTAAGTACAGGAACTAGACAGACATGAATTCAAACCCTGAGGGTGCCATTTATTAGCCACTAGACCACGAGCAAGTCATTTAACCTCTCAGAATTTGTTTTTTTAACTGTAGAGAGGAATGATAATATAAAAGGCTATGGTAAGAATTAGTGATAATGTATGGCACAGGGAAGATACTCAGTAAATGCGTTAAAGACATAGATCGTCCTCAATATTTTACTCTTGATTTTTGGGTGTTCTCCATTTATATTTATCATATGGCCAATCAAAATGTGCATTTGTACATCCTCCTAAGATGTAGCCAGTTTTAGGGATACATCGCCACAAAACTTTTGAGACAAGATGATTTACTTTTAGGTATTTAAGGATTTTTCCATTGGAGTCTGACCTTTGAGGCTGTAATTGTTACCTTTTGGTGTGAAGGGCAGTACTATTTTACCCTCCAGCATCTCAGTGAAGACAGTTAACTCAAAGTCACCAACTTGGATGGTGTCAATGAATTGACAGCCACTGAGTCAGGGTCCAAGGCTGAGGCAACTGAGGAATGGAGATATTTTCAACATAGTTTATAGCCAAGGGGGAAAGTGTTAAATATATGCATCAGTAGGCATTTCAAAGTCAAATATGAGTAAGACTATGTTGCATGGATAATGGAATACTGACTCTATTAAGTTATCCATTATTTTTCCATTTTCATTTAGAAAGAAGATTGTTTCCCTTCTGGTACTGTTTGTAATGTTCTGTTATGTCTCTCCATCTCTAGAAGCTGTGTTGGGTAGAGATTAAGACAACCTGATAGTAGCCACTAATTGATAATGGTAATCTTGCAGTAGTACTGAGTTAACTTTTTGAACTTTTATTTTCTCAGCTGTAAAATGAGATTAATAATTTTGCTGGGTGGATTATTATTTTTAGCAATTTTTAAAAATAATAATTATTATTTTAATTTGCTATGGGACACATGCACTCATGAGAAAGAGTGAGAGAGAAAGTGAGAAAGCAAGCCACCAGTCCAGGATTCAAACAACGGTCAGGCATGTGGGAGTCTAGTGCCTTAACCACCACACCACCTGCTGGTCCCTGGATGGATTGTTGAGAATTCATTTAGTTAGTTAATAGAGTTTTCTGTAAGGGACCAACAGTGGGCATCATGGCTATATTGCTGGACTCCCGTGTAGTCAACCATGGTTTGAGTCCCTGGCCCCATGGCTTAAACTCACGCTGGGCATGTGTGTATGCGTGCCCAAGATCCCAAGAGGAGAAAGGAGGAGAAGGGATTGTGGTGTGGCCATCCCCCCAGGGGGTGATTTCTCACTTTCTGTCTCTCTGTCTCTCTCTGTCTTTCTGGTGAGCACACGTGCCCTGTATAAAAAACCTCTCAAAAAAAAAAAAAAAAAAGATTCATTTGGGTTGTCAGGGAAGTCATGACACATTTTTACATAGAAAAATAGAAAAATATGTCATGACTTTCCTAATGACCTAATATTGTTTTCATGAGAGAGACTGAGAGACAGCACACCTAAAAGGTCTTCATGCCATATCCACCTCCAGTCTCAGTCAGCCTGCATCACAGGTGTACAGGTATGCATCCAGTGTATACAGGGAGGTCCCAGCACAGGAACCCAGGACTTTCAACCATGTGGATCCAGTTGTGCTACCACTGTGCCACACCTGGCCTCATGCAGATCCTTAACATAATCTATAGCACATAGTAAGCAGTCAATAAATGGGAGGATGGATTTTTAAATGCACACATATATTTCAGAAAGTCTAGGAAACTGTGAGGGACATGTTACCCTTGCGATGACTCCCTACTTACCGGCTGTCTACAATCCCTCTAGTGAGATGAAGGCCTTTCTCCAATAGTAAAATATTAGAAACCCTTGGAGGAAAAACACAGTCATTTACATTCACTGCGAAGGCACTGAGAACAGCTCTTAAGAGCCAAGGGTGATGGGGTTGAGGAGCACCGAGTACTGACTAGTTGATGAAAGGGGGAGCAAAGGCCACAGAAAAGGAAAGGAAATTTGAGTGTGCCAGAGACAAATTCATCTCTGCTCACATTTATCTTGTTCAGACTTCTTCTTCCATTTTAAAGGGCTTGAGGGACTGAGGTGCCACTGCCCTCATAGCCCTCATGACTCCATGAGCTGATGGGTACCCCCTTCTTCCTCAATTTGAGGCTAAGAATATAACTGCCACAATTTTAAGCTCCATTGTTTTCTGCATTCCTTGTATGTCCTCAGACAAGTCTTTCGGGTCTTTGCAAAATAGAATAGCGTTGACTCACCCAAATTATGCTTAGTGTGGGAATCGCGTAGCATTATTTTTCAGGAAGAAAGAATACTGGCCATTTCTAGATGACATTGTAATTTTGTTATTATTGCATGGATGATGTATGGTTGAGAAACCAAGAATAAAGATATTAGATGTATCCAGCATGCTTTGCTTACTAAAGACCGACCTCATAATACATGGCATGGGTGGTAATCATCCAGAACTGTAGAAGGAGCTGTTTTTCACTTCCTCCTTTTCATGTCAGAAACTACTGCTTTACTTGGTATCAGGTTCCTCCAATGTTCCTTACCTATACTTTAACCTTTGTGAATTGGGTGTGTTAAGTGTATTTTGGGGCCTGTCCTTTTAGACTAAGTGAATTTCAATAGAATGACTCAATACCTGTCAATATTTCCTTAGCCAGGAGTGGGCATTTGGGGAGTGTGAGGCAACAGTGACTGGATATTACAATTGCTGAAGGAGGTTTTCTACTAGGCTTTGTGGCAAGGTCCTGCTTTCTGCTGTGGGCACAGTTCTGTGGGAGTCTTATATATGAAGAATCAAAGCACTATGGGAATTCAGCATATAGTCACGCATTGGCAGTTACCTGTATTCTTTCTGAACTCACCTTGTTGGGCACCTGTAGCATGAAGAAGCAGAGGCAGTTTATAAATAGAGAGGCAGCGGATAGCATTCCCTTTAGTGACAAAGATGAGGACTCTGGTGACCTACTTTCATCTGGGAGTGTTGGATGGACCAGCATTTCATCAACTGTAGTGAAAGACCAGCCATTTATTTATTTATTTTTAATGATAGAGAGTAGCTGTGCATACATAAGCGAGAAAGAGATGGGGAAAGAAAAAGAGAAGCACCCTCAACAGCGTGTCATCACACAGTGAGTTCCTTTCCCCAAATTTTCAACTTGTCAAGGTTTTGGACACTACTATGCACCCAGCATATTTTTTGACCCTGGTATTTGAATTTACCATCAGCCATGTGGTTTCTAGCAGTGTAGTCTAGCATGCTATGGACTGTGCCACTTAGGCTAGATCTTTGTTTTTGCTTTTTAACTTTAATTTCTTTTTTTTTTTATACTTACAATTTACTTTTAAAATATTTTTTATTCTTTTATTTCTTTTTTTTTAGTGAGATTTTTTGCTATGGAGTACATATGCTCACCAGAGAGACAAAGAAAGCAAGAAATCAACCCCCAAGGTGATGACCACACTGCAATTTCTTCTCCATTCTTCTCACAAGATTTGGGGCATGCACACGTATGTGCCCAACATGAGTTTCAAGTCACCAGGTCTAGGATTTGAACCGTGGTCAACCATGTAGCCACCTAATGGCCTCCATTTTCTTATTTTTTTACAGATAGTCACTGTACATCTTTGCAACATACAAGATGGATTTTCCCAGCATGGATATATTTTATATAAATCCAGTAAAAAATATGACCATATGCATTATCATAATGATGTTAACTTTTATTTGTAATTATCACAGTTTGATACCTTTTATAAAATATAACAGAAATGAGCACTAGAAAAATGAAAATACAAAAAGTAGCAACATGTAAAATATAAGCCCACTGACCATGTGCTGGGATGTCTCAAGATAATATAAATGGTTCTCAACAGATACTCTTAGTTTTTGTACTTATCTCTTTTTGAACCTGTGACAATACATGTACTGACCCATGGACATTACTGAGCCTAGAAGGATAGTTCAGAATAAAGAAGAAAGGTCTTTCCACATGGGTCAGGACCCTGTCCATAGTGAGATGTATTAATACCTGACTGTGGGACCAGCAGATGGCATAGTGGCTACATTGCTGGACTCCCATGTAGTCGACCACAGTTCGAGTCCCAAACTTGGTGGCTTAAACTTACGCCAGGCGTGTGTGTATGCATGCCTAAGATCCCAAGAGGAGAATGGAGGAGAAGGGATTGCAGCATGGTCATCCCCCCTGGAGGGGGGGGGGGGGATTTTTCCCTTTCCTCTTTTCTTTCTC